>NC_056738.1:114992098-115244598 GCF_019279795.1 Protopterus annectens | reverse complement strand
CTGGGTTTGACATAGCTTTTGTATGTTAGGCAGAGATTGCCTCTGAGTAGGCGATATGCGACAGAGTAAAGTTGGAGTTTTTTGAGATGGTCTGCATAGGGTATCTGTTTGAGGCCAGTAATCCTCTTTGTGAGGTATTTCTGTGGCCTCTCCAGTTGTTGTAGATGTCTTCTGAGGTACATAACAAAAGGGACGCTGTACTCTATAATGGGTCTAATGAGTGATGAGTAGAGGGGAACATTGACCTCTTTTTTTCTGGATGAAATACCTTTTGTGATGAGGTGTGCCATGAAGAAGGATTTTCTGACCACTGTGGCAATGTGATTATCAAAGGAGAGACTACTTTCCACCTGTGTCCCAAGGTCTCTTATCACACTTTCGGTGTTAAGTAGACTACAACCTATGTAGTAGTTCATGGCTACAGAGTTTTTACCAAAGGGGATGACAATGCACTTTTTGGCATTGAGCTTCAGGCCATGGCTTTGACACCAGGCATCTGTCTCAGTGAGGCCCTTTTGTAGGATGTCCACATCGTTAGGAGTTTTGATTATGGCTCCCAGTTTACAGTCATCTGCAAACTTCATTAGCCAAAGACCTTCTATGTTAGCCTGTACTTCAGAGAAGTATATACCAAACAGGAGAAAACCCAGGACTGAACCCTGTGGTACTCCACTTGTCACTGGTATGAATGGAGTCTGCTACTTTCACAGTGTGGGTTCTATCCGTGAGCCAGTTAGCAACCCCTCTTGTGACATAGCTTTGTTTCCACTGGGATGGGTTCCCCTCTGTTTACTCTGGGTCTGAGTTGAGGGCGGCAGAGCTCAGTGAGTTCTTGTAGTATGTCCCTGTCCACCCTGTAGTGCTCTACAATCTCCAGCTCATGTAGCACCTGGAAGGTTACCCTGGGCCTGAACACTCTTTTCCCTCTCAGTCTAGGCCTATTGTCAGCAACAGCATCAGTATTGACCTCCGCATCAGACACATACTGATGTAGCAGAGCTGCAGCAACCGCTTTAGTTAAAAATCCCACGTTTGTACTGCACTAATCAGATTGTAGGGTGTATGCAACTTTTGTAGTACTCTGCTGTAGGTACAACCTGTGTGATTGGCTACCTATGATGCATTTCACCTGCCAAGTACATCATTATCAGTGTTTTAATGGCCCAATTTAAGTGGTACAGGGGTCATCAGTAATTTATATATGATTGGCTTTCCCAGGCAATTTTCTTTTTTTTTTTCTTAAACAGCCTTCCCTGCTAAGCACTGTGGCATGGAGTGCAAGCCCATGCCTCAGGTATAAACAATGCTCAGCACTCAATGGACACATCCCCACAGCCAGGCGTGCTCAGCACAGTGGTGCGCCATGCAAACATGGGTTGGAAGGGTGGCTTAATGGCTAATGTGTTTGCCTTACAAACACAAGGTGCAGGGTTTGAGTCTCACAAGGGATAATTGGCTAGGCTTAAAATGACTCACAAGGGCAGTTAGCTTAGTACTAAACTATGAACTATGAACCTATGAACATGCTCAAACTAAGTGAAACACACTCCCCAAAGTTAAACAAAGCTTAGCAGGCACTGGACACACCCCCTGCTCAGCAGAGCCTGTTTGTGCGCAGCGCAGCTGAGCTCCAATGTGCTTAAAGAAATACAGACACACCCCTTTTGATGTCAGCTACCTCTTCTGTGGATACCAACACAGTTCTGGACTACAAAGATGTGATCTGCGGGCACAGATACCCATTTTTGCTATTCAGTAAACCCAGCTCATTTGCATACAGATCTGTGCACACAACCAGGAAACTACATTATTCCAGACCCTGCCTCCTTATCAACCACAGACATCTACAATTGTACATACTCTATACAAGGCTCTATAATGCATTATTGTGACATATTTTATTTTTTTCGTTTTTACACTTTTAAATATTTTCTTCTTGCATAACTGCATGTTTGCACACTGTTGCATGCTGCGAAAAATTATTTTCCATTACTTTTTGGCCACATAGATTATAGTTTTGTATATATCTGTGTCTGCTATGTTATTTCTGTCCTTCTACCTGGGCTTTTACAGCACCTGTTCACTTTTTTATCTCATGTACACAGAATTTTTCCATGTATACTTCGGACACCAACACGGGGTCAGCAGGACTGCCTTTCTGCTTGCTGGATTGCTCCAACACCCTTATTTGCATGGAGTTCACCTGCTACGAGTGATTTGCATGCCACAGACACTTCCATGTTTGCATACTGGTGCATGCCCCTCAGCTCCATTTACTGGATTGCATGGCTGCTTATTCTGTGTAAGCTTCATGCAACTATACTTACACAGAAAATTAATCTGTGTAGGCTTTATTGAATTTCTCCCTATGAAATTAGTATTGTTTCAGTCTTTGATGTTAGCCAGAAACACTCTTTGCAGCACCCACAATGTGCCCATTAATGACTTTTTCTGCAATTCATATGGAGTTACATGTACTGCTAAAATATCTAAGTATGACAGTAAAACCCATTGCTCCTACTAATATTGGAACTGTCTGGGTATCCTTCTTCCACATTGCCCTTGTTTATGCCTGCAAAGCCTGGTATTTTATGGCTTTGTGTCTCTCTCTGCATAAGACACTGTAATCATTGGGTGTGGCAATTTCAGTCATCAATGCTACTTTTGTCTTCTTTTCGTGGACTACTACACCTGTTTTTCTCACATATATTTTTTAATTGTTGGTAATAGGTGATCCCATGTGATATAAACTTCATCATTTTTTTATAATGCTTTGTGGCTCATGTTTCCAGTATTTTTCAACTACTTCAATAGTATAATGTTTGCACAATTCCTAGTGCAACAATCTTGCCACGTTATTATGCCTTTCAGTATACAGTCTTTCTTCTGCCATTAGTATATCACAACCAGCAACAAGATGTGCGACTGTTTCCAGTTTCATTTTATAAAACCTACATTTGTCTGTTTCACCCACATGTTCAATGGACTTTGTAAACCAACATGTATGTAGTCCACTATCTTGGACTGCCAATATTAACTTTTTGTCTTTTGGTTTAAATTCACCTCTCCTTAACCATTCTTGCATTGGATTCTGATCAACATGAAGTTGTTCCAATAGTTTTCTATATTTGAAACTATATTTATGCATTTTCAACATTTCTTGCCTACTCACCTGATCCTTCACCTTATAGTCTTTCTTTTTTTTTTTTGGCACATTCAGTTGCTCCCTGGTTTTTAATCTACTGGTTTGATTTCCATTCCCACTTGATGCTGATGTGCTTCTGCTAAACTAAGCAGTGAAGTCATCTTAGACTTATTCTCCTCATGTTTCAAAACTTTCACTACATTTGGGTCTTGTGAGGTCAGCAGATATGTATGCAGTCCCACGTTTGCAGATCTATACATGCAATCAATTTTGAAGTGGCCCATACCTCCTTAAAAATGGAGAATATGTAGTCTTGGTATACACTGATTTTTTTATAAATCATTTGATGAGCATGAATCATCCATCTTGTTTTCCTGTTCAACCTTTCCAACACCTTTTGGGGCCAGTCAGTCACTCCAAAACTGTAAGCTAGAACAAGAAGAGCAAATTGGTTTATAGCTTAAATTTTGTTCCTAGATGTCAATGTTGTTTTCAGCATTAATTTAAGTCTTCTGAAACATTCCTTACTAAGTTTTATTTGCATTTGTTCATGTTTTATTTCTGATCATCCATCAGTTCCCAAACATTTATACACGTCTTCTTACTCAAGTTCTTTTATATCACACATTACTGTCCCAAACTGATGTTTTCTTGATGCTGCAGCTTTCCTGCTTTAAAGGTTGCATTTGAGCATTTATCAAAATTAAATGACATTCTTGTATCATCTGAAAATGTTTTGACTACTTGCAGTTGCACTTTCATTTCCACATCTGATGAACAATGCAATTTTAAATCATCTAAAAAAGAAGATGAGAAGTCTTTACAATTTGTTATTTTCTGGGAGCCAAATTGTAGCCATGACCTAACCTGTTAAGTAGACAGCTTAATGGGTTAAGGGCAAGACAAAAGAGTAGCGGTGACAAACAGTCACCCTGGAATATCCCCCTTTGAATTTTTATTCCAGGAATAATTCATCCTTTATCATGGCTTAACTGCAAAATGGTTTGCCACTGTTTCATGGTCACTGTAATGTAATTGATCATTGTAGGGTGTATCTTATACACTTTTAAGCACTCATTTATCCATAAATGTGGGATACTTTTAAATTTCTTTTGTAGTCTGTCTATGCCATACTTAAATTCTTCCCCTGTTTACAGTTCTCCATTATGACTTTATTTAACAACAAATGATCCTTAGTTCCATATGACTTTCTTTTATTACCCTTTTGTTCTATTGCCTTGATTGAATCTTCTTCTAAATGACTATAAACCTTGCCATTGTCAATTCCAGTGTATAGTTTTTATGTAATTGGAAGTCAAGTTATTGGTCTAAAGTTTTTAGGATAGTTTGCTGGTTCACTTTTAAGTAGGAGTATTGTTTTTCCTTTTGTTAACCAACCTGGTGTCTGTTCGGTGTGCGCATATAAATAGTTCTTACTCATAGCTAAATTTTCATGTAAAGATGTTAATACTTTTAGCCAGAAGTTAGTTACTTCATTTGGACCTTGGTTTTTCTATTTGGGAGCTTTTCTTAATTTTGTTTCAATCTCTCTGACTATTACTTCACTCCATTTCATATCCTGTACATTTGAATTTCTTATTCTTTCTTTTATGTCTTCTATCCATTTAGCACCTTTGTTATGTTCCACATGATCTTCATAGATATTTCTCCAAAATGTTTCTATTTATTTATTTATTTTTTTTGCCTTGTTTCCCAGTTCTCTATAAAAAATTTTTGGGTCATCAATAAATTGCATATTTTGTACTTTTCCTTTATATTTATCTGCATATCTTCTACGTTTTTCTGCCTGTGCTGATATTTTTAGTTTATTATTTGCAATAGTGCACAATTGATCCTGTTCTGTTCTGATACTGCCCATTGCTTTTATCACATCTATCCTTTCTCATCTTTTTGTTCATCTGTTCCCTTGTCTATACTCTTCTAACAGTAAAACTTCTTATTTTAATTGCTTTATAGTTTTCTCTGTTTGATAGTACCATGATGGCATTCGATTACTCCCCTTCCTTTCCCTTACTACCCTATGTTTCGGAGGTAAGACTAAATCTGTTATTAATTTATCTGCACAGTAATATATCCTGTTTACTTCTGTTATATCACATGAATCTCTGCGGATAATCCTACTGACTGTGTTCATTTGTATTATCAAACTTCTAACTTTTTGGGTCTTATTGACTTTCTGTAGTCTATTTCTTTCATTGATCTTAATATGTCCGTCCATCTCTATTAAATCAAGTAACTCTTTTCTTAGATCATTTTTCATCTAAACTGAGGGCACATTCTTTTTTCTCCATTTCCTACTGGCATTCTATAGAAAGCTCCAGAGCATCTTCATGTGCCACATTCTCTTCAGTTTTATCCTGTGTCATCCATTGCTCTTTCATATGGGAACTCAAGGGCCTATCACTCCACCCATTGATTGCGTCAGAGTTGCCACAGTTTCATGCTCCTTCTCTTGCTGTGCAACTCCAATTGAATGTCTGTTCTGGTTTCCTATGGAAGGTTCCAAAGTATCTTCATGTGGCAACTGATCAGATGTTTCACCCTCCACTAGTTTCTCCTTAATTTGGGGATCCATTGCTCTATCCTGCTGTGGTGTTAGATTTTCTACACTGAATCCTTCACTTCACAGGTAATCCATAACTTCAGTTTCTGTTTAACTTTTCCATTACAAATCTTCTTTTCCACTTTTCCTTTTTGTTTTCTTATTTTTTTGTATTGTAAAATTTTCCATGTCTAGATGCCTTTGTCTGTATTTCTCTTTGAATATCTTTGGTGCTCCTGTTTTTGTTTGAAATAGTTTTGTTTTCTCATTTGCATAGATATTGCACCATATTAAATATATTTTTCTTTCCCATGTCCATATTTTTTTTTCAGATGTCTCCAGCTCCTCCTGTTTCTCCTTACTTTGGGGGCTCATTGTTCTGTCATGCTATGATATAATAAGAAGATATGTACCTACCATAACGTTCCATGTTAGTTGTCTTCATCTCACCTTCTTTCTTGCTGTTTGGGATTGGAGCCAATCCTCGGCTTCGACTCGGCCATCTTCAATAGCTTGAGAGCTGTTTACTGGCTCGAGGCTACCCCTTATCACATGATGCCTAAGCGACAGCTACCCAGATTTCGTTTGAAATAGCTAATCCCAGACATAATATGAGAGAAACCAGTTATCAAAAAACTGGTTGTTCCATGCATCCTAAAATCTAGAATAGGTTAGGAAGACCTAGCCAGAAGAATAACAATAAAGAATATTCAGCCAGTGAAAAAGGATTCCTCTCGATCCACTAGGATGGGGGGATGGAGGGAGGGACGCAAGAAAGAAGGCGAAATGAAGACAACTAACATGGAACGTTATGGTAGGTACATAACTTCTTAATGTTAAGTTGTCTATCTCGCCTTCATTCTTGATGTTTGGGACAGTGTCCCTAGCACCTAACATCCTGGGTGGCACAGTGGAACAGACTCTTCAGAACAGTGGAACCAAAGTCAGCTCTGCTCCGGGAGACCATATCTACCTTGTAATGAGAAATAAAGGTATGAGGGTTTGCCCACGTGGCAACTGCACAGATGGAATCCATGGGCAACCTAGACTGAAAAGCTACAGAGGTGGCTAATGCCCTAGTAGAATGACCTTTCGGTTTAGGTGGTAACTCTTTATTCTGTAACTGGTAAATAAATGTAATAGTGTGGGACAACCATCTGGATAAGGTCACCTTGGAAACTGGGATACCTTGTTTGTTTAAGGCATAAGAAAGGAATAATTGGTCTGACTTTCTTATTTCTTTAGTTCTATGTAGGTAAAAATGCAATTGTCTGTGAACATCCAATTGGTGAAGCTTGTACTCTGCCTTGTTGCTATGATTCGGGAAGAACACACGGAGATCTATAGATTGGTTTAAATTATTTTCTGAGCAGACTTTAGGAAGAAATGAAGGATTAGTCCTCAGAGAAACTCTGTCCTTGTGAAACACCAAGTAAGGAGGATGAACACATAGTGCTTGAAGTTCTGAGACATGCCTAGCTGAAGTGATAGCAACCAGAAAGAGTGTCTTCCAAGACAGAAACTTGATGGAGCAGAATGCTGCAGGTTCAAAAGGAGGCAAAATTAAGTAGTTAGGACTAAATTAAGGTCCCACGGAGGCAGGTGATCTCTCACTGGAAGTCTAAGAAGAGAAAAAAGCTTTACAGAGCTTATGAGACATGATGTTAGAATTTTGTAAACTGATATGAAAATTAGAAATGGCCGCTAATTGTACCATAATCGTAGCGGAAGCGGCCCCAGAGTGAAAAAGTTGGGCTAGAAATTCAAGAATTTCGTGGACTGGGGCTGAGAAGGGATCCACATTCCTAGACTCTGCCCAATAAGAAAAACGTTTCCATTTGCTAGCATAAGTTTTTCTCATTGCAGACTTATGTGAGGAAATGATAATCTCACGGACTTCTGGGGAAATGCTGGGAAGCCTGGCTAAGGTTGGAAGTGGAGCAACCAAGCTGTGAGCTGTAGAGTTTGGAGGGATTGATGCAACCCGCCTGATTGATGAATCAGGAGATCTGGAATCGGGTCCAGAGTCCAGGGCTGATCGAAAAGGTAGGGGTGCAGGAACGGGAACCATATCTGTCGAGGCCAGTAGGGGGCAATGAGGATCATTTTGCAACCCAATGATTTTGCTTTCTGTATGAGTTTCAGTATCAGGGGAAATGGAGGAAAGGCATAAAGAAATCCCTGAGGCCAATCATGGACTAGAGCGTCTCTGGGTATGTGACCTGGAAGCGGAAGAAGGGAGAAGTAGTTGCTGCATTTGCTGTTGAAAGGGGTGGCAAAACGATCACAGCAAGGCTGTCCCCATTTGCAGAAGATAAGATCCGGAACTTCTTGATTCAGAGACCACTCGTGAGGCATGAGGATAGCTCTGCTGAGCCTGTTCGCTATGACTTTGGATCTCCCAGGATGTGCGTTGCAATCAGAAAACATTGGGAGGAAATCGCCCACTGCCACAGTCTGAGTGCTTCTCGACACAGGGGGTAGGATCTGGTTCCACCCTGCTTGTTGATGTACCACACCACTGACATGTTGTCTGTTTGAATTGCAATGGTCCCGGAAGGAAGAGAGTCTTGAAGGGCTTGCAATGCTAGGAGCATGGCTCTCATTTCTAGGACATTTATGTGCAGATGGTACTCGTGAGGTTGCCAAGTGCCTTGGACTGTCTTGCCCAGTTAATGCCCCCCCCCACCCTATCAGGGAGGCATCTGTAGTCACTGTGGCTACTGGAGGGGGCTGTATGAAAGGTCTGCCCTGAGTCACTAGTGGGGAGACCATCCACCAAGAAAGGTGCCTTTTGCATGCCTCCGTAATCAGGATCATGTGAGACATGGATAGCTTCTGGAAAGACCACTGCGTGAAAAGAAGCCACTGAAGAATTCTCATGTGGAAACATGCTAATGGAAGTAGAAGAATGGCAGCTGCCATGGAGCCCAGAGTTTGAAGGACATATCTGACTTGGATCCTTTTGCTCTGCATTAGGATTTGTACTTGTTGACGAATTGTGGACACTCTTTCCAGTGGTAACCTTGCGAACACTTCCCTTGTGTTTAATTCTGCTCCTATGTAAGTGATAGACTGACAGGGCAACAAGGCAGATTTTTCGAAATTTATTGTAATACCTAGCTGGGTGCAAGATGTGATTGTATAATCCCGCGCTTGTAAGAGTTGATGCCTGGTGCTAGCAGTGAGGAGCCAGTCATCTAGATATGGAAACACCTGGAATCCTTGACGTCTCAGGTGAGCCGTGACCACTGCCATGCATTTGGTGAACACCCTGGGGGCTGTGGTGAGACCAAAGGGCAGAGCTCTGAACTGGTAATGACTGGCCCCCACCTGAAAGTGAAGAAATCTCCTGGAGCATCTGTCCATCGTGATATGGTAGTACGCATCTTGTAGATCTATCGAGCACATCCAATTGTCCTGACCCAGGAAGGGTAGAATGGACTGTAGTGTGACCATCTGAAACTTTGTTCTTTGTACAGATTTGTTTAGTCTGCTGAGATCCAGAATCAGTCTCCAGTCCCCTGTCTTTTTTGGTACCAAAAAGAATCTTGAGTAATTTCCGGATCAGTGCTGGTCTGCGGGGACTTCCTGAATGGCTCTTTTTTCTAGCAGTTTTGAAACTTCTATTAGTGCTTACTCCTTCAGATTGGGTGGAACATCTGGAAGGGCCTTTTTTGACAGTAAGGGGGGTTGATGGAAGGGAATTTTGTAAACTCCGGATATAATGGATAGTACCCATCTGTCTCTTGTTAAATTTTGCCAGGCTTTTGGGTACAGCAAAAGTCTTCCCCCGACTGCCTCCAGAGGTGAGCAGCCGGGCAACTTTTCAGGGATGCTGGAAGGGCTTGTCAGAGAAGGATTCTCTGTTGCCCTGGTTCTGCGGACCCCCTCTGCCATGAGGGAGGCATCTATTATTGTTGTTTCCCCCTCTGCCTCTGGAGGAAAAATCACCACATGTGTCAGGTAAGGCTCCCTGAGATTTACGGAACCACATCTTCCCACTCTTCTCACCCTTGGAGTAAGGTCTAGAGGGAGTGGAAAAACAGACTCCCATGACAGAGAGTCTTGCCTTCTTGCTCACACCTAGTCAACCTGTCTTTCACCTGTGGCCCAAAGAGAAAGGAGCCATCAAAGGGGGTATTGGTGAAGGATGCTCGAAAGGGTTCCGCAAAGTGACACAGCCACATCCAAGCATCCCTCCTGAGGGCCACACTCGTGCCTGCAGCTCTACTCGCTCCATCGGCTGTATAGGAAATGAGCCTCATGGAGGAGTTAACTACAGAATTAAGAGTCGCTAGCTGGGAAGCTACTTTGGCTTGTACTCCCTCAGCTGTAGGATCTTGAAGGGTATCTCCAAGCTCTTTAAGGAGATCCCTTTGAAGGCAAGTAAAATGACATAGATAGTTCAGGGACCTCATGGAGAAGGTCGCTGAAGCAAACATTTGCTTTCTGTAACTGTCCATTGTCCTAGACTTCTTGTTAGGGGGATGAACAGATGAAGAGGTCTCTGCTAACTCTTTTTTGGTGGCTGCCGCTACCACCATGGCATCAATGGGCACACCTTTAGAAAGGAATTGTTTATCCTGGGGGGCTGTAATAAATTTACCAGGTCTCCTCGGAGTTGGTTCCACTGTGTCTGGAGCTGACCAATCCTTTCGAGCCACTACAGACATAAGTGGGTCGAAAGGAGGAGAAACCCAGGAGGTGGAAGGTCGGAAACCGAAAGCATCCAGGAATACAGACTCATCCTCGGTAGGGGCTAGGGGAGTCCAGTTCCCCCTCTGCCTAAGCATTTCAAGGATGTCCAAAAAGGAAACATCTTCAGAGGGGGATCTCGGGGACCCTTCCGATTCATCTAAGTCTGTATCAGAAGTGACAGATTCAGGGGAGTCAATGTGCTTCCCCTTGCACTTCTTCGTCCGAGGGGGCTCCTCTGAGTGATCAGGGGAGGCCTCGGAAGAAGAGGAAACACCCAATGGGGTGTCCTGGGGCATCGGTTTCCTATGCTTGGGGTCTGGAGGAGGAGCAGAGGTTGGCACAGACACTACAGGGGACGGAGCCGGTGGGGCTGGTAGTGGAGCTGTCTTGGGGGACAGCACACTCAGCATGATCTCAAAAGTGTCCCTGCCTCGAGGCAGAGAAAGCTCCAGTTCCAAAGAAATAGGAATCTTTCTCCGCGCCGAGGGGGACAGCTCCGAGACCGATGTTGGAGCCGAGCTCACCTGCAAAGGTCCGATGCCACTCGCCTCCACAGCGCTGACAAGGGAGCCCTGGCATCCAGATTCCTCGATCGAAGTAACTATCGAGGTAATCAGAGCTGAAGTCGGAACCAAAGGAGAGGTGGTGATCAGAGCCGACTGTTCCACTACTCGAACCCCAACGAATTCTGGCTCCGAACTCAATGGAGTCAGAGAAGGAACAGAACAAGAGGTGGATGGAGCAGATACCTGTAGAGGAGGGCTAGACAATAATTTTGCTAGTGCCTGTGATTTAAGCAACCTACTTACTACTCTCTCCACATTATGATCCGACAGCCTAGAGGATCGAGAGGAGTGTGATGAATGGTGGCTACGTTCACTTTGCAATAATGGAGACCGATAAGCCAAATGAACTGACTCTAATGAAGGGGACCTCAGCCTCTTATGGCTCCGAGACAGCTCCGAAACATCCAATGGAGCCGACGGAGGGGTTGTCTTGTCGGTGCCAGCCGGAACCGACATACTCGGTAAATCCTGTACAGGAGTCGGCTCCGAAGGTGGAGCCGATGGTTTAGTGGATTTTGGGGATTTCACTGGCTGGGATCTCTTTGCCGGTGAATCCTGAGGCTTTAACAGACCCCTAAGGATCAATTTGTTCTTATGCTCCTGCAGGACTCTTGGACTAAAGGCATGGCAAATAGAACAAGAGTCCTGCAGGTGAACAGCACCCAAACAATAAATGCAGCTAGTGTGCCCATCTGTTGACAGCATGAGTCACACTTTTTAAAGCCAGATGCTTTAGCTTCCTTAGACATGACCCAACTACAAAAAACTAAGTATCACAAGGTAAACACAGCCAGACAAATAAGTACTACTCTAAACAAGTACACCTATAAATATATAACCTCTGTCTTTTTTTTTTTTTTTTTAACGATAGCAAAAAAGCAAAGGAAAGCCTCTAAGTTAAATGGCTATCCTAGGGAGGGGGGGAGGGAGGAGAACTCTGTAACTTAAACGAGTTCTAAATAAAAGGGAAACTAAGAAGGACGAAGTACTTCAACAACATGTACAGAATAAAACTAAGAACAGTAAAATATCTATTAGTTTAAAGGGTCTAAGAGAATATTTTTACACAAAAAATTGAAATATACAAGCCTGAGCCAGAAAATGACACACCTCGCAGCTGAAGCGGCAAACGAGATCTGGGTAGCTGTCGCTAGGCATCACGGCATAAGGGGTAGCCTCGAGCCAGTAAACAGCTCTTGAGCTATTGAAGATGGCCGAGTCAGAGCCAAGGATCAGCTCCGATCCCAAACAGCAAGAATGAAGGCGAGATAGACAACTTAAGATCCTGTGTTAGACTTTCTACACTGACTGAATCCTTCACTTTGCAAGTATTTTCCATAACTTTAAAGTCTATTTTTTTACTTTTACTTTACTAATCTTCTGTTCTACAGTCCCTCTTTGTGATCTTATTTTTTTTTTATTATTGTGAAATTTTCCATATCTGGATGCCTTTGCCTGTATTTCCCTTTGAATATCTTTGGGACTGCCTTTTTGTTGATTAATTTGGCTTTCTTCTTTGCATAAATATTGCACCTTATCAGATCTCTCTTTCTTTCTTATGTCCACATTTCTTTTTTTACCTTTAAAAAGTCTCTAGGTTATTTTCTTTATATTTTCGCACTTCCTCAGTCACTTCTTTTCCCAAACAGTTCAAGGTTTCTTGGTCTATATATTTTTTTCATAAATTTGTTGTATTAGAGAATACAAATATTTATTTGAAGCTTCTGACAGTTTTTCTTGTGGAAGTATTTTTCTTTCCTCTAAGTACTCTCTTAAACTTTTTTGTATATCTTCTGTCTGGCTATCTTCTGTATAGCTTCTGTTCTGTCAGGCTTCTTGAATAATAGTAACAGTACATAAATTCCTTCCATAGCTCTCAACCTCTTAGACCAAGAAATCTGGACAAAGCCATAAATAATGGGGGGACAGAGGTCCAAAAATAGGGACAATTATTAAATATTGCTGTTATAAACTTAGAAAGTTGATATAATTATAGGTTTTGCATTAGCATAAGTTTTCTGAAGGGTCTGAAGTCTGAAACTCAAATGTATGTCATTATTTTCTGACTTCAACCCTCAATGATTTGCCAATGATTTGCCAGAAACCACAAGTTTATGAGAAAACTGACCAAAAATGTAAGTCAAATATCTGGACATTTTGCAAAAATCTGTATAGTTGAGAGGTATACTTCTTTCTTATTCTCTGTAGTCCACTCTATCATCTCCATGGCTATTTTTTGCCATATCAATTTTTGTGATTTTTGTGGACTGCTATTTCCTTCTACAACAGGGAGCCATCCTCCCCTGGGTTTGACCTAGCACCCGTTGTAGGAATGTTTCTGTGTCTTCAGGATTCTATACTGCCATTTTTTCCAGTTCTGGTACCAGTGCACCTATCAGGATTGTGTACTTTTTATCCTGGGTGTGATGCCCACCACTGTTACCAATATGTGACAGCCACCAATATGTGTCACCCCCATGCTGGGCCAGTAATCAAGTAGCCTGAATCCTTACCACTGACACTGGAGAGGGATGTGCACTTGGAATACAAATGGATACACTCAGTATATCCAGATGCAGACCTCTATGCATCAAGTACAATTTCCCTTAACAGCACACAGAGGACACACAGCCCAGGGTCTGGATGTCTCTATATCTGTCTCCCTCGAGGTCTCCAATAAGACTCCTTACTGGTACAGCTGTAGGGTTAGGTCCTCAGCTGAGTCTCCAAGCCACGTTCTTCAGCACCTTCTCTATAAACCCAGTGCTTCATGTCCCTGCCCCAAGTGGCATTCTGTTATCTCCACTTGCTGGCCTCCCACTTTTTGTTCCCCATATTGCCTCTGTGGGCATCTATATGCTACAAGGCCCCACTGGTTGCATTTAACACCTTTAGCCCTTAATCCTGGCCATGTACCTAACCTAGTGGCTTCTCCTGTTGCTGACAGACTCTGTTGGTGTGGTTTAGGCTGCCCACCATGGGTTCCATTATATCCACGTGCAACACTGGGTATCCCTTTCCTGTGCAGTGATGCTCTGCTTGCTAGGTATAGATCCTCTTTTTCCCCCAACTCATCTGTCAGCTGCATTCCCTGTCTGCCAACCAGATTATCATGTCCTTAGGCAAAGTGCTGAGGGCTTGTTCCCTCACCAAAAGGTCTGCCAGCTTTTAAAATGTGGTGGCCTGACACCCTCTCACCCACCTATGAAAATAAGTGCTTAGTTCAGCAATATAATCACATACACTTTCATCTGCCTTGCGTCTATGCTCACAAAACTTTTTTCTGTAAGCTTCAGGTGTTAAAACATTTTAATAAACAGTGCTTAACATGATCATAATCTAAATCTGTATCAGAAAAAATTTAGAAATAACAGTTACAGCTTTACCATTGAGTAAGAGGGTGAGGAACTGTACCCAGAGCCCCCAGTCAACATTATACTGTTTGCATACTCCTTCAAATATATGAATAAAACTATCAAAATTATCACCTTCTTAGGACTGAGGAAGACATTTACTGACCTTTATTGATTCTGGGGTTTGGTTATTCCCTTCCCCATTACCTCCATGACCCTGGAGAAGAGTCAGCATTTCCTTTTCATATTGCCTCTGCATCTCATTTTCTTCATCTTCCGAGCACCACAGTCTCTCTGCTGATTCTACTTCAACCTTCAAATGCTGCAGTCTCTCTCTGCTGATTCTAATTCCAAATGTTTGGACTCTAGTTCAAATCTCTTTAACTTCAGATGGATTTTTAAGTCCTCTAAGGAAAAATTGAACTGTCCTGTTTCTGAGAGCTGTACATCCCCAATGCTAGTCTGGTTGTCCTCCTGTTTGCTGGTCTGTGATGCAGCTGTGATTAAGGCTGCAATCATTTCCCCTTTAGTCAGGTTGGTATGCTCCAGTACTTTGGCTTGACACATCTCAGCCAACTGGTTCATTATCAACTTGCTTTCTTCTTCCTGACTAACTAGGCTAACAAAAAGTAAATAAACAAAACTATTGTAATACGAAACTCTGAATGTCTACCATGTGGCTGCTGAGAGTACAAATGCCTTCTTTAGTGACCACTGCTTACAGACTACAGAAATTCAATATCCACACTGCTGCTCACCAATGTGTGAGCATGTGATGGTCCCACCACTGCCAACCAAATATGTGATGCCCACCACTGCTACCAATATGTGATGGCCTCCAATATATGTCGTCCCCATGCTGGGCCAGTAATCAAGGAGCCTGAAGCCTCACCACTGACACAGGAGAGGGACGTGCACTCCGAATACAAATGGATAAACTCAGTATTTCCAGGTGCAGACCTCTCTGCATTGAGTACAATTTCCCTTAACAGCACACAGGGAACACACTCAGCCAGGGGTCTGGATGTCTCTATTTCTGTCTCCTGCCAGGTCCCCGATAAGACTACTCACTGGTACAACTGTAGGGTTAGATCCTCAGCTGAGTGACCAAGCCAAGTCCTCCAGCACCCTCTCTGTAAACCCAGTGCTTCATGGCCCTGCCCCAAGTAGCTAACACACACACACACACACACACACACACACACACACACACACACACACACACACACACACACACACACACACACACACACACACACACACACACACACACACACACACACACACACACACACACACACACACACACACACACACAGGCAAACCTGGCTAAGTACAGCCCCCACCCCATGGTTTGAAGCATCCATCTGCACAACAAATTCTTTACTGTAATCTGGACTGGCTAAAACAGGTGGTACTCTCAAAGCTCCTTTAAGCTTCTGGAATGCCTGCTCATATGCTGGGGTCCACGCTACCTTATCTGGCCTGATTTTCCTTTTCAGGTCTGTGAGAGGTACAGCTATGATACTATAATTCGGGAAAAACATTCTATAGTACCCCGCTGTCCCTAAGAATGCCCTCACCTGCTTCTTGGTAACAGGGGCAGCCCATGCCTGAATGGTTTCCACTTTGACAGGTTCTGGCCTAATCTTACTACTGCCCACTCCATGTCCCAGGAAGGAGACCTCTTCCATACCCACCTGACACTTACTGGGCTTAATGGTTAACCATGCCCTCTGCAGTCTACTCAGCACCTCTCTGACATGCTGAAGGTACTCTTCCCAGGAATGGATGTAGCTAGCAATATCATCCATGTAAACAAGGGCATAATCTTCTGCTATAATATGATCTTCTAGCATCTGCAAAGTTGCTGGGGCATTTTTTATCCCAAAGGGCATCTTCATGAACTCATACAAGCTGAAAAGAGTCACAAAGGCTGACCTCTCTCTAGCATTGGGAGTCAAGGGCATTTGCCAGTAGCCCTTGGTAAGATCAGTAGTGGTCAGATACATAGCCCCACCCAGCTGCTCTAAGGCTTCATTTGTCCTAGGCATGGAGTAAGCATCTGACTCCATGTGACTATTTAGTTTCCTGTAGTACACAAAGAGCCTGGTGCTGCCATCCTTCTTGGGTACCAGCACCACTGGGGAGGCCCAGGGACTGCTGGACTCCTGGATTACTCACAATTCAAACATCTCCTGTATCTCCTATCTCATAGTCTGTCTGACTTTCTCAGGCACCCTCTCAGGGGCCTATTTTAAAGGTCTTTGGGGCCCTGTATCCACACAGTGCTGCACCAGGTGGGTGCACCCTGGTTTCCCAGTGAACATGTCCCTAAACTCCTGTGACACTGCTCGGATTTCTTGAATCTGGGTAGGAGATAGCCACTGGGACACTGGTACCCCTTCCACTGAGGTGTCAGTCAGAGCCTCACTGAGGAGATCAGTCACCAGATCCCCCTCAGACACCTCCTGCTGTCCACTGCAATTACTCAGCACAAGGGCCTCTCTATCTTGGTAAGGCTTCATCATGTTAACATGGTACAATTTGTGCCCCTGCCTCCTGCCTAGCAGTTCTACCATGTAGTTAACATCATTGACCTTCAAGGGTCCCTACCAGGCTGCCTGCAGTTTTTGTGTCTGACAGAAAAGAGAACCATCACCTGCTGCCCCACAGCATACACTCTGGCTCGAGCATTCCTGTCATACCAGACCTTTTTCTGCTGTTGGGCAGAAGCTCTGAGGCACATCAACTCCTCAGAAGACCTAGAAGTCAAGACCACTCAAGGATCGTGAGGTTCACTGCAGCTCCGGGAACTCTCTGGCTCCAAAAAGGCTGAACAGCTCTGAGCAAAGATCTGATATGAGGAAGAAAACATCTTTGGAGCTGAAAGGCACTGGGAGTATCAGATCCGATGAGTCTGAAACTTGCCCTGAAGTCAGAGAAGGAGGAAGAGGGGGAGTAGATGGTTTGGACAGACCTGGAACCACATGGGCTGATGCTGATGGGGACTTAGTGATGCCCTGCACCCACAAAATCTTCTGCACCATCCATTCCATGTCTTCTTCAGTAAGGCTCCTGGTTGAATGGGAAGAGGAGGCTGATGGGGATTTTGGTCTAGTTAAGAATGGAGACAGTACCCTTCATGGGCCAGATAGAAAATCATGGGGTACCAAGTCCTGGGAAGCGTCAATACTGGCTTGAATGGACTTGTTCTTGGATCCGACATCAACAGATCCAATCTATCCTTACTCACTAGAATTGGAGCAGAAGAAGCCAGCTCTAACCTAGGAGTGCTCAGTGCTGAAGGCTTTGACTGAGTCACAGACTCCACAGACGTGAGAGATTTTGATGTTTTCGTTTT
Organism: Protopterus annectens; assembly: GCF_019279795.1. NCBI lineage: Eukaryota > Metazoa > Chordata > Ceratodontiformes > Protopteridae > Protopterus > Protopterus annectens. Next base: position 115,226,906 of record NC_056738.1, on the reverse strand, counting down.
CAGCTCTAAAGGGTCTGTCAGAGCCGAAGAAGGCCTCTTCTTTCCTCTGTCACAAGATTTGGAGGAAAGTGAAGAAGCCGGGCTCAAATAAGCCGATTTAGTTTTGGTAGAAAATCTAGATTTAGAGTGACTGTCAGAAATAGCCTCCTCAAAAGCAGATAGCAGCATTCCCCTCAAATTGAGCTTATTTTTTCTCTCAACCAAAGCTCAGTGGTATGGCAGATTGCACATATATAGGTTCATAGGTGTTTACTAGCTAGCAGCCACAAGGGCCTTTTTAAGCCTAGCTATGCATCCCAAACCTCTGACAAGTTCTGCTACCCTTGATAAGTGTAAGCATGGGCCTGGGAGAAGAACTATTTACAGGTTACCTGTGTCCATTAGAGACATAGGTACCAAACCAGGGATGAATTTCCGGTTTCCCATCCAGTTGTCCAAGCTGCACTTGAATTGGGTTAGGGAGGAACTCTGCTTCACATGGATGGGGAGCCTGTTCCATAGACAGGTTAGTCTCTGGAATACATACCTATCTTTCCAGCAGATCCTATTTATATCACAGGAAAGGTTTAAGTCTTTAGAATGGGTAAGTCTGGTCTGTTTGTTTTGTTGATAGGTATGAGGTCCATCAGAGTGGGGTCTGACAATGCCCTGTATGCCAGGCATAGATCTCCCCTCAAAAGCCTGTAAGGGACAGAATACAGGGATAGGGCCTTGAAATGGTCTGCATAGGACATATTACTTATGCCCTGTATTCTTTTAGTGAGGAACTTCTGCAGATGTTCCAGTTGTTGGATATGCCTGGTTAGGTACATAGCAAAGGAGGCACTGTACTCAGTGATAGGTCTGATGAATGCTGAATACAGTGGAACAATGACTTCCTTGGACTTAGATGCCAAACCTTTGTTTATAAGTTGCTCAACGTAAAATCATTTCCTCACCACAGTAGACACTTGATGATCAAAGGCTAGATGACTATCTATGTGTGTCCCTATGTCCCTGACTCCTGGATCAACTCTAAGGGGTGTGTTGTCAATATGATAGTTACCAGGGATGGATGACTTCCCAAAGGATACTATTATGCATTTCTTGGCATTTAGTTTTAGTCCATGGCTCTGACACCAGTTGTTTGTCTGTGTCAGCCCCTCCTGTAGAACATTTGTGTCAGTGTGAGATTCAGTGAAAGCTCCTAATTTGTAATCATCTGCAAATTTATTCAGCCAGCGACCACTGAAATTGGCCTTGACTTCTGAGAAGTAAATGCCAAAAAGGAGCAGTCCAAAGACTGATCCCTGAGTGATTCCACTTGTGACTAGCCTCTTTGTAGAGGTGGACTTCTAACTTCCTGTCTGTGAGCCAACTGACTATCCACCAGGTGACATACGGGTTTGTACCTAACCTCTTGAGTTTGTACAGATGGAAAAGAGAAAAAGGGAACTACTAACAATAGTAGCTAAAGGAATACCTTAAAGGTAAAAAGAAAGAGGAGTAACCTATAACAAAGTGGTTACTAGTGGGAAAGGGAGAGAGAGAGAAAGAGAGAGAGAAAGAGAGAGAAAATGAAAGTAACCAAATAAAAAGTGGTTACTGTTAAAAAAAGTTTTTTTAGAAACAAGGGGGGATAGAAAAGGCTAAATACATTAACAAAGTGTAGAAATAAGATTATAGAAGGAAATATTATAACAGTACAACCTGATAATCCAAGAGCTAGCTGATCAGATCACGTCTTTGTGAATCAGCAGATGAGATCTGAGGTAATAGGAAGAGATGCATTGTGGGTAAGGGGAGGTATCCAAGGGCTTTTTGGTTGCCACAAGCTTAGTAATAGCCGATTTAGATCCAATGGATCTGATATGGACCCATATGTGTGGACGAGATGAAAAAATGGCAATATCCAATCTTGTGGTTTCCTGGGGTACCTCTCTCTGTAAGCAAACAATAGATAGGGTAAATATTTGTCCCACTCTCGCTTAAACTGGTCTGCAAATGCCCATAGCGTGGTCTTTAGTGTAGAGTTAAACTCTCCACAAGACCATAAGTCTGGGGGTGGTAGGGGGTTGTCTTTAGGTGCTTCACCCCACTGTGCTTCCCACAAACAAGCCAGCAGGTCTGACATGAAAATGACACCTCTTTCAGTCAGTATTCCTCTTGAGAAACCTACTCTACTGAAAATCTCTAGCAAAGCATTTGCCACCTTCTCTGCCTCGATGGGGGACAGAGCCACCGGACAGAGCCACCACCTCAGGGTATCTAGTAGCATAATCTACTACCACTAAGATATACTTCTCTGTGGAACTTGAGGTACTCAGAGGCCCCGCAATATCCATAGCTAACCTCTGAAATGGTTCTTCTATCACAGGCAAAAGCGTCAAAGGAGCTTTGACCTTGTCTCCTTCCTTGCCCACGTTTTAGCACTGCTCACAGGTCCTGCAGTACCCTGTTACATCCCTGGCAATCCCAGGCCAATAAATGTTCTGCATAACACGTCTCTTGGCATGCTTTATGCCTATATGATCTGTCAGATCAGAGTGCACCTGCCATGTGCTGTGTCTTTAAGTAGCATGTTAAAGACGTAATGTGCACGTATAAATGTCAAGCTCATGCCATTCTTAGTGCTATTTTGAAAGTCAGAGAGTAAGCATGTATGATTCCAACAGTTCGATTTTATGTAAGTTAGTTAAGTTAAAGTCAGTAAACTTCATTTGTGATGTGTTTGTATAAAATAAAACTGCTTGAACAGAACCCATGAAGACTCTTCTATTGTGTCCAAAGTAGGAGAGCAACATGGTGTCAGAACCGGTATCACAAAGAATAATATTTGGAGCCATGAGGTGCAGAGAAGGGATTTATATTATAACATTGAATTCTACAAAGATCGAATGTTATAATATCGAACCTTAAACACTGAAATCCGCAAGCATCGAACAGTCAGAATAGCGATGTTTTTCCCAGGGAAAAAAATCGCTATTCCGAGAAACATACACACAACACAAACACACACAAAAAACAGCAATCCACACACATACACTTAAAATCCTACACCTAAACCTAAACTAAACTTTACATACACTATAGCTATCCACTTACCTTAACCCTAACCCTAACCCTAAGGTCTGTCACTATCGCACACTCACCTCACCCCGTGCCCTAACCCTAACTCACCTAACCTGCCCCCTAACCCTAACCTACACACAACCGCACACTTACCTGACCCGCACCCTAACCCTAACCCGCCCCCTAACCCTACCCTACACACAATTGCACACTTACCTGACCCACGCCCTAACCCTAACGTCCACACAACTGCACACTTACCTGACCCGCTCCCTAACCCTAACTCACCTAACCCACCCCTAACCCTAACCTACACACAATCGCACACTTACCTGACCCATGCCCTAACCCTAACGTCCACACAACCGCACACTTACCTGACCCACTCCCTAACCCTAACTCACCTAACCCGCCCCCTAACCCTAACCTACACACAATCGCACACTTACCTGAACCCGACCCATAACGTTTCAACATACTGAACACTGAAAACAGTGAAGCCACAGCAACAGCCCACCAAATTCTTTCCCTGGGAAAGAATTTGGTGTCCTGCACCTTCACTGTTTTCAGCATTCAACAAAACTGGTTCGATATTATAACATTCGAACTTTATAAAATTTGATGTTATAATACAGACCTGCAGAGAAGACAGTGAAGGTAAGCTGAGAGAAAAGAGCATGAAAAAGAGGCAGAAAAGAATCAAATGTAATGAGAATATGCACAAACTACTTATTTTATTAAAAAAGGTAAAAATAGAGCATTACAAGGGCACAAACTGCATTATTAAACAAGCGGGAGGCACAAAAGGTTTCTTAACTAAGGGACATGTTTAAAATAAAGACATTTGACAAAATGATTATCAGGAAAGCAAAACGAGCATGTTTAAAGCAAAACCAGCATGTTTAAGGGCAAAACGGGCATGTTTAGAGTAAAACAAGCACAAGAAATGTACAATGGACATGAAGAGAGATTAAACGAGCAAAACTAATATAATAAGGGCAAAAAAGGGCACATTAAGCATAGATAAAGCAAGGTGACTGTATGTTTTAGCAAAGTGCTGTGTTTGGGCATAACTATGGCTTCATATTGTATCAAGGGCATAATTAAAGTTATGCGAAGTATCTCAAAGTGTGTGAAAGTGCTTAGAGTGTGTGCTTATTACTGTGTATGTATTCTAAAGAGTTTATTTCTGTGTGAAGTGCAACTATTTTGTAAAGTACAGTCAAAGTACAGCCATTTCGAAAAGTGTCTTGTGCTGGGTGTGTCTATTTGCAAAGTGCCACCATTACAGAGTGTTTCTTGCACTGTAAAGAGTTGCCTAGCAAAGCACTGCCATTTTGCAGAAATTGTAGTATGCTATGTACAGTTTATTCGCAAAGTGCAATTGCTTTGAAATGTTATTGACTCTAAGCTTCTCTTGCCCAGTTCATTTGCATCATGAAGTCACTGGAAATGTTTCTTAAAATGATGATAAATTACTTTAGCAAGACAGTAATTTTAAGAGTGTTACAGTGCCCTAGAGACTTATTTCACAAAGTCCAGTTACATAGAGGCTTGCACCGTGCAGTTGTTTGATATGTTGCTTACAGTGATAAGAGATTATTTCTTGCAATACAATTATTTCAAGAGAATTACAGTGCCCAAGAGAAAATAATTTCACAAAGTTTGGTTATACAGAGGCTTATTGTACTATTGGGCAACGTTACAAATACTGGCATATGTATATGTGTATGTGTTTGCGCATATTTGCAAAATCCTTCACTGGTATGTGTTAATATGGCAGATGGCTTTTGAAAGCCCTTACCACCTATATTTGATCAGAATACTGCAGAGAATTAGAGAATATTTGAGCAAGAGTACGATATTTTTATACAGGCAGCTTATTCAGATAAAGATGCATGCACCAAGGCATTCAATTTGTTAAACCTATTTGGGTTAGAGGCCATAGAAAGACAGCGTTCATTTGTGCATGCACCAGCAGTATAGGAGGGAGAAGGTGAAAACCGTCATATTGTTGTACAGGCTGAATCAAGGGAAGACCCTGAGTGCTTAAAGCACAAGTTCAAAGAGATGTGTAACCCCCAGACAAATATTACATTAGAGAGGCATTTGTTTTACACGAAAGATCAGAAACCAGGGCAAACTTTTACAGCTTATATAACTGACCTGAGAAACAAAGCTAAAATGGTTGGTTTGGTGACTTAAAAGTGCTGCTATGAGAAAGATCTTGCTTCATGACAGTGATTTAACATTGAGTAAGCCATAGAGATTTGTCAGATCCATGAAGTGACAGAAAAACACACAAGTATGCTTGCGAGTGACAAGATCATGGTTTCAGCAGGATCCAGAGCAAATGTAGATAGTATGCAACACATGGCAAACAGAAGTAGGCCTAAGCACATGACAGCCACAGCCCCTGCTGGCTCACCAGGGAAACTGTGTAGCTTTCCAACAAGTTCTAAGGCTAGTTCAGTTAAAGGAGCATCCTCAGTATCCAATATATTCATCCAAGCATGAATCAGCAAAACCCAAGTGCAGCTTTATTGCTAACTGTCGCAACTGTGGTGCAAATCATGAGTCTAAAAGAGAGAAGTGCTTAGCATTTATTCAGCAATGTCACAAGTGTAAAAAATGTAACCATTTTGAAAAGTTTTGCAAATCAAGTAAATCTCACACAGTTGTAAAGAAAGGTCACAAAAGAAAGCAAGTTGATCAAGAAGAGATGCAGCAGTCCACTTTCTATGTAGATGGTGCATCAGTGCTTGGTGAAAGAGTTGATGCAGTGAATTTATTGGCAAAGAGTGAAGTATTTTGTACTGTCCAGATCAAAGGTAAATAGGGTTGCCAGCTGTCCGGTTTTTGACCGGACTGTCCGTTTTTTTGAAAAATTGTCCGGTTAGAAATTCCATTCAAAACCGGACTTTGGTTTTGTTTTTAACTTTCGCGGCACTGATGCTGATGTCATCACGTGCGCTTTGACATCAGGTCCCTCAGGGCTACCAGCCTGTCGGGATTGAGCTCAAGGAGCTCACTTCCAGTAGTGCGAGCGGGAAGCAAGCAGAAGCCAGCATTTAAGGAAGGCAACATTTTCAGAATGCAAGCGAGCAACAAGAGTTCAACTTTGGTCTAGTAGTGGCAGCATTTAAGCAAGTATCAGTAGTTCGACTTTGGATAGTGTTTAACTTCAAACGGGGAAGGCACAGCAGAAGCCATCATCGGGAAAGCAGCTTTAGCAATGAAGGTAGTGTGTGTGTGTGTGTGTGTGTGTGTGTGTGTGTGTGTGTGTGTGTGTAGGTATGTATGTATGGGGGGTTAGGGAATATATCATGTAGATGCTCTCAATTTTCCCTAATTCTGCAAAATGATGTCTCTGATATTGCCTCATATTTTGGTCTGTTCTGTGTAAAGCATGTTTTTTTTTCCTGACAAATCAACAAGGAGTCTGAACATGCATGGCTTCCTCCTGAGTGAAATGTAGAAATATAGCTTTCCTAGCTTCCTTGCATTCTGATTGCAGTCAGGAAAAATAGAATTTCTAGAATCATAATTTCCAACTGCCATAAACCTATCAATTGGCCTTTTTGAGGTTAAGCTGCACCATGTTTTATGAACTAACTTGATCTGCTTCAGTTCAGTTCAAACTTAAATATAATCACCCCTGACACTTTATAACATCTCAGCTTTAGTATTTCAAATTTAAACTAGAGGTGATATATGGGATATTGTATTATTAGCTCCATTGGCTTTACTTTCAGATTGTACAGCAGTGTACTAGAAGCCATACCATATGACATACATACAGCAGTCTGAGTAAGGCTTGAGGTGCCAGATATTTAAACACAAATAGATATAACTTGCAGGTTTAAGAGATTTTCTGGCAGTATGATCATGGCAGTATCACACTTGATTCATGAAGAAAACCCCTAGAATGATCTTCCATTGCATGTGAACTTAGAGATAAAAAATGAAAATGGAAAGAAGGACAATGGTATTACTCTTATAAACCTCGAAAGTTGCTAGAGTAACATGATTTGATTTAGCATACAGCATTGCACTAAATAATGACAGACAATTGAATTTCAGACTTAGAATGCTTTTTTCTGAATGCTGTTAACACAGTGTATTACTCTAGCAGCTTTCTAAATTTACAAGAGCAGTTTTTTGTGCCTTTGTTTGCTCTTGTCCCTCATTTCGTAGCTTTTACCTTGATTCTTGGGCTATGCGGTTGAGAGGTATCAGAAGGGGGTTGCAGTGGTTTGCACACTCTATTCTGAAAACAGTTATGTAAGAAGATACATTCCTGTGTATCAGTTATTTATACATTTATTCATTCACTTGACCACAATCAAAGTTCTGTGATGTACAGTCATAGACATGCAAGGGGCTGTAGGTGATGGTCACATTTGTGCGTATGTGTGAGTGCATGCTTTTGAGTGTGCATGTTAAAATAAATAACTGCAAGCAATTGTTATTGTTTTTTTTTCTATTTTATTATAGTCAATAAATGTGTTGAAATTAGCATAGTCAATATATGTAGCTTTAATTGCTGTGTATGAGTGCTGTTCGTTGCGCCGTGGTAGTCCAGGTAAGATGTATGTGATGAGTCTACTACCATAGAACGAAATTACACTACTTCGAAATTCAGAAGTAGTCCCAAACTAATGTGAAAGTGCCTCAACACACGCTGTGGTTAATTGTTATTTGTGACATACAGAGCTGAGATTGGTATAGCAAAGGTGTGTAAACTGATGACCCTGCTAGTTTCTGACCATCCATTAGTTGTCCACATTAAGCATATGCTCTGTAGCTTTCTATAAAAGGCATAGGTTCATTTTTCAAAAGCTGCAAGACCAATTGTGTCATTATGTATTGTTTTATACTAAACATGTATTTTCAGATCATGCTATACATTTTCAGGTCTGTGTTATTGATGTAAGATATGATTGTTGTTAATACTGTCATTTCTTAGAACATTTTAAAATGTTATCATCTCAAACTTGGGAAAACAATGTGCAATGCTGTTTAGGTGAATGTGAGATTTAAAGGCAGAGTAGTTTTAATGCTAAGTCTGTTTTTATTGTGAGTCTGTATTGCTTTGTTTGGCATATATGTATCAGTAGTTTGTGCTATAAAATTTGAAATAAATGTTTTAAATTAAATCCAAATATCTGTAATCACTGTAGAATAAAGCAGAAGACAGTATGCAGACTGAGAGTTTTTAACAGTGTTTATGGCAGCTGGGGAGAAATCAGCTGAAAGCAGGCATTCGGAACAGAAAAAGAGGGCGTTCCCATCAACTGGTGTCATGATGATGTCACAAAATGGGTGGGGCATGGATGGGAGAGGGGTGGGAATGGGCGGGGTTATGGGTGATGCAAGGGGCGTGGCCTTAGTCCGGTTTTAGCCACAAAGAAAGCTGGCAACCCTAAAGGTAAATCCACAAAGCTTAAAGTAGACACTGGTTCAAAGTGTAATGTCATATTAGCAGGCACATTTGCTAAAGTGAGAAATAATGAACAATTCAATGTGGCCAGTAGTGCGAAACTTGTTGCTTATAGAGGTGAAGAAATTCAAGCTGAAGGCTCAGTGATGCTTTCATGTTATTTGGCCAAGAACTGTTACAACTTGTTGTTCTATATAGTCCGAAGGCCAGTACAGTCTTAATTGAGTCTCAAAGATAGTTTGAGAATGAATCTGCTTTCTTTTACCAAAGAAGTTCATCACATAAGTGCATCTTCTAGTTCCAATTTTTCTGAAGCCATTTTCTCAGAGTATGCTGATGTTTTCGATGACAAGTTGGACAAACTTCCAGTTGTGTATTTTATAAAGTTAGATCCAGAGGTCACTCCAGTGGTCAGACAGGCAAGAAAAGTTCTGATAGCTATGCAGAATAAAGTCAAGGCTCAGTTGGATAAAATGGTGCAGCAAGGTGTAATTTGTCCAGTTACAGAACCAAGTGAATGGGTGTTGTCTATGGCAGCAGCTCAGAAAAAAGGCTCAGACAAAATCAAAATATGTATTGACCAAAAAGATTTGAACAAAGCATTGAAGAGACTGCATCATCCAATGCGCACAGTCGAAAAGGTCACAGCGCTAACACCGAATGCCACTATTTTTTCTGTCTTGGATGCAAAAAGTTCATTTTGGCAAGTGATACTTGATCGCAAATCCTCATTACTAACAATTTTTGGTACCCCATTTGGCAGATACAGATTCCTAAGGATGCCATTTGGAATAAATTCTGCAAGTGAATTCTTTCAGAGTGCAATGGAGCAAGTTTTTTTGGGTTATCCTTGTGCCATAATAGAAGATGATTTATTGGTTGGAGGCAATGGTGAAGCAGAGCTTGACAGAAACCTAAAGAGAGTTCTAGACAGAGCGCATGAAGTAAACTTGAAGCTCAATCCTCTGAAATGCAAATTTAGGCTACCAGAAGTTACATATGTAGGTCATTTATTTACCAGTTCTGGCTTGAGACCAGATCTGATCAAGCAAGCAGCTATCCTTGAGATGTCAGCACCAGACAATTTTCAAGCTCTACAGTGTTTCCTAGGCATGGTCAACTATTTAGGCAAGTTTATACCAGACTTCAGTGAGTTGACGGCACCTTTAAGGGAGCTGTTATGCAAATATGCTGCATGGTCATGGTTGGACCACCACCAGAAGGCATTTCAAGACCTCAAGCATAAAATTGCCACCCCCACCTATATTAAGATACTATGATATGGGCAAACCAGTCAATTTTTCCTGTGATGCTTCAAAATTTGGTCTTGGTGCTGTTATACTTCAGGAGGGCAGACCAGTAGCCTATTCATCTAGAACACTTACCCATACTGAGATGCAGTATGCTCAAATTGAGAAAAAACTTTTGGCAATAGTATTTGCATGTTCCAAGTTTCATGATTATATTTATGGTTGAGCTGTTCAGATTGAAACTGACAACCAACCCCTAGTTACTATTCTCAAAAAGCCTATGCATTCCACTCCAGCAAGATTACGAAGAATGATGCTCAAATTACAAAAGTACGACTTTAAAATGGTCTATACAAAAGAAAATGACTCTGTCTGGCTAATACCTTATCCAGATCACCCAGAAATACAATGGAACAGCTTGACACAGAGAACTTTGACTTTGACATGATGGCAGTGCATATTTTTTTTTACCATTAGGCTTGATGAGTTAAGACATCACACAAAGACTGATCCAATTTTGCAAAAGCTCAATCACTGCATTAATGTTGGATGGCCATCAAAGCAATCTAGTGTACCACCTGAAGTGCAAACCTATTACAGAGATGAAATGTTGATGGAAGATGGCATTATTTTCAAAGGTCCTAAAATTGTTGTTCCTGCTTCCTTACAACAAGAATATATCCAGATTTTGCATCGTGGTCACCCAGGTTCCACATCCACTAAGAAAAGACTGATAGAATTAGTCTTTTGGCCTTCATTACTGAGAGACATTGATAAAGTATTTTCTTCTTGTTCAGTATGCAATTGTACTAGACTGCATTTGCAAAGAGAATCACTTCAACTACGTCAAGTCTCTTAACTACCTTGGTCGACAGTAGTTACTTATAAATATTTGAGTGGAACAGTCAACACTACTTAGTATTGGTAGACTCTTATTTGAAATGGTTTGAGATTGACTTACTATCTAACCTAACATCCACTACTGTTATTACTAAGTTTAATCGTCATTTCTCAATTCATGGTAGTTCAGACAAAGTTATGTTTGACAAAGGGTACTCACTTCACTAGTCAGTTGTTTCAGAAATTTGCAAGAGAATGGGACTTTGTACATGTTACTAGCAGTCCTGAACACCCACAGTCAAATGATCTAGCTGAACGTGCAGTGCAGAGTGCAAAGCAATTACTTGAAAGGTCAAAGTGCGACAATGCCAATGTCTGTTTGAATTTACTTAATCTCAGAAACATACCCCATGATGATATTCTTGGCTCACCTGCTCAAAGACTTCTTTCCAGGCAAACCAGAATGATGCTGCTTATTAGCTCCAGTTTATTGAGGCCCAAAGCTAACAACAACAGAACCATAAGGGCTCAACTATTCAAAAAGCATTAGATATAGAAGTCCAGTTATGACAAATCAACCAGATTTCTTCATTTGTTGAGGGAAGGAGAAACAGTGAGAATATAAATGGCAAAATGTTTTGTCGGGATTGGTCAAGTTACAGGCATATATGCCAAGCCGAGATCCTACCTGGTAGAATCCGAGGGTATTGAGTACAGGAGAAATCACAGGCATTTACTTCCTGTACCAGAATCATCATCACAACATTGTTTTAATGACAACTCTAGATCTCAGCGTGAACCAAAAGTCGTTCCCATTCGAGAGCATGTTCCTATCTCTGATTCCATTCCTAACGATGTTTCAGACAATTCTAAGACCAAACATTTTAGAGACAGCTCCAGTTGTTAAGCTCAATTCCCAGTTTTATGTTACATGATATGGACGATTATCCAGGCCCAGTGTGAAATATGCAGCAACATGGACTTAACTGTGCATATATGTACCTCATCTTGTGTAAATGCATGACCAAGAACTGTGCATTTGATATCTGGATGCCAGGTAGACTCATAATATTGCATGTTTTCTTTTTTCAAGAGGGAGGATGTAGATCAGAGTGCGCATGCCATGTGCTGTGTCTTTAAGTAGCATGTCAAAGACTTAATGTGCATGTAAAAATGTCAAGCACATGCCATTCCTAGTGCCATTTTGAGAGTGCAGCCAGAGATTAAGCATGTATGATTCCAACAGTTAGTTTGTATATAAGTTACTTAAGTTAAAGTCAGTAAACTTCTATCATGATGTGTTTTTATAAAATAAAGCTGCTTGAACAGAACCCATGAAGACTCTTCTATTGTGTCCAAAGCAGAAAGTGACATGACCTGCAAAGGGAATGTCACGGGCTATGGCTGCAAGTGCCAGAGGGTACGCTCTGGGAACTACCAGCTGCTGCATTATCTCACCTTATAGCCTTCCCTCAGGGGTCCACTCTTGATATAGTAACCCTTTGTTCCAGTATACAGAATCCCCTTTTCCTTGAGAATCAGGTGCCTCCCTAGCTACCTCCCTCAAGCCTCTTAGAGTAGGGTCTGAGAGCTGAGCCTGCCTCAACTCTCTCTTTGTAACTCTTCCCAGCTTCCCTTCCACAGAAAGTCTGGTATCCTCTGACAGCAGCGCCTCACTGGCAGCCTGTTTACTACAACTCATCTATGCCCTTGCAGTTGCTCTGTCCAAGGGAACATCAGTACCCATCAGCAGCTGTGTCTCACACTCAGTCTCATTGCTACAGGGTAACTCCCTCCCTGAAGTAACCACATCACCAGTCCTGGCTTTAGGTGTGCGGTCTGTCTGGGTCTCCCCCAGGCTACCAGACCCACAGGCCTGTCTTCAAGTCTGACTGCATGTCACTGGATGCACACAAGGTACTACATTAAAAAAATCATTCCCTTTCAAGACATCTGCAGGGATATCCTCAAACACAGCCACTTGCTTACTTCCTTTTCTGTACTCCCAGTCAAGATGAACCATGGCCAAAGTCATTTGGAATGGGATCCCAACTAAAGATTTGACTGGAGTGGACTCCCCAAGCAGGTACTGCTCCTCTTTAACCACTGCAGGCTTCACAATGGTTATATCATAGGCTGTATCTCTCTTGGCACTAACCTGTTTTCTATCCACCAAGACTAGATATAAACTCTGCTGGCAGTTTGGTATCCCTATTTTCTCCAGACAGCTACCACTGGCATTCTATTATTTGCACTTGTTGGCTTCCCCACCTTGCCTCTGTGGATATCTATATGCTACATGGCCCTCACTGATTACATTTAAAATATTTAACCCTTGACCCTGGCCATGTTCCTGAACTAGTGGCTTCCCCTGTTACTAGCAGACAATGTGGGGGATGTTTAGGTGGCCCACCACAGGTTCCCTTATATCCATGCACAGTACTGACTATCCCTTTCCTGTGCAGTGATGCTCTGCTTGCTAGGTATAGATTACCTTTTTTCTCCAACTCATCTGCGGAGTTGCATTCCCTGTCTGACAACCAGATTCTCATGACCTCAGGCAAACTGCTAAGAGCTTGTTCCCTCACCAAACGGTCTGCCAGCTTTTCAAAAGTGGTGACCTGACACCCACTCACCCACCTATGAAAAAAAATAAGAAGTTATGTACCTACCATAACGTTCCATGTTAGTTGTCTTCTTCTCGCCTTCTTTCTTGCTGGATGGGCCGACTCGGCCAATACTAAAGCTCGAGAGCTAATTCCACCGGCTCGAGGCTCCCCTATATCCCACAATGCTAGGCGGTAACTACTCAGATCTCATTTGATAGCTATACCAAGCAATCCTAGTCTCCATAGAATGGAGAAGGGAAACCCACCTCAAAACAACCTGCGTGAAAGGTATCGCAGACCTAAGAAAGGAGAAAAGGAGGTGGAAGAACGTGTGGGAATGATGACTTCCAGAGGAAGAACACAAACTGAATTCCTATCGGTCTGTCCAGGCTTGGGGGAAGGAGGGTGGGACGCAAGAAAGAAGGCGAGAAGAAGACAGCTAACATGGAACGTTATGGTAGGTACATAACTTCTTAATGTTAAGTTGTCTATCTCGCCTTCATTCTTGCTGGATGGGACCGCGTCCCTAGCACCTTATCCCGGGTGGCCTATCGGAACAGACTCTTGAGAACAGTGGAACCAAAGTTGGCACGGCTTCTGGAAACCATGTCTAGTTTGTAATGTGAAATGAAGGTATGAGGAGAAGCCCAGGTGGCTGCTGCACAAATGGAATCTATTGGCAGCCTATCCTGAAAAGCTACGGATGTAGCTAATGCCCTAGTTGAATGAGCTCTAGGTCTTGAGGGTAGTTTTTGATGTCTGATCTCATAGATGAAGGTAATTGTAGAGGTGAGCCATCTAGAGAGGGATACTTTAGTAACAGGAAGGCCCAATTTCCCTTCCGCATATGACAGAAACAATTGATCAGATTTCCTGAATTGTTTAGTCCTAAGTAATATCTAAGTTGGCGATGAACATCCAAAAAATGTAGCTTTTGTTCCGACCTGTTTGAATAGTTAGGGAAAAAGACGGGGAGATCAATAATTTGGTTTAGGTTTACTTGAGAGGAAACTTTAGGTAAAAAGGATGGATTAGTACGGAGGGATACCCTATCTTTGTGAAACACTAAGTAAGGAGGACGACTGCACAGAGCATGGAGTTCAGATACCCTTCTCGCTGAAGTTATAGCTACCAGAAAAAGTGTCTTCCAAGAAAGCAACTTCAGAGAACATGAAGCCACCAGTTCGAAGGGGGGAAGGATTAAGGATGCCAGAACCAAGTTCAAATCCCATTGAGGCGGGGGATCTTTGATTGGAGGTTTGAGAAGAAATACGCCCCTTAAAAAGGCTTTATAGAGTTTGTGAGCCATGATGCTAGACTCCGAGACACCAACATGAAAATTAGATATGGCAGCCAATTGAACTCTAATGGTAGATGCAGATGATCCTAAATGAAAGAGTTTTGCTAGAAAGTCTAGAATAGACTGGATAGGTGCAGTAAAGGGATCTATGTTTTTTTGATGTTGCCCAAAAAGAGAAGCGTTTCCATTTGCTACTATAAATCTTCCGGGTAGAAGATTTATGAGAGGCTATCAAGATATCTCGGACCGAGCGAGATATTGAGGGAAGCCTGGCTAAGGTTGGAATTGGAGAAACCACGCTGTGAGGTTTAGAGAAAGCAGAGATTGGTGCAGCTGACCCGATTGGTGGGTTAACAGATCTGGTACTGGGTCCAGATGCCAAGGCTGCTCCAAAAGGTAACGATGAAGAAACGGAAACCATATCTGTCGAGGCCAGTAAGGGGCAATGAGGATCATTGTCACTCTCAAAGCGATGGCTTTCTGAATTAGTTGAGATATCAGTGGAAAGGGGGGAAAGGCATATAGAAGTCCCCGGGGCCAATCGTGGACTAGAGCGTCTCTGGTGGGATGGCCTGGTAATGGGAAGAGAGAGTGAAGAAGTCGTGACACTTGCTGTTTTGGGGAGTAGCAAAAAGATCGCAGCAAGGCTGGCCCCATCTTAGGAATACTTCTTCTAGAACTGATTTCTTTAGTGACCACTCATGGGGCATGAGAATTGCCCTGCTCAACTTGTCTGCAATAACGTTGGATTTCCCGGGAATGTGCATTGCTATCAGAAAATGCTGAGAAGAGATCGCCCATTGCCAAAGTCTGAGTGCCTCTCGACATAAAGGGTATGATCTGGTTCCGCCTTGTTTGTTGATGTACCACACTACGGACATGTTGTCCGTCTGAATTGCAATAGTCCCAGTGGGAAGAGAGTCATGAAGGGCTTGCAACGCTAAAAGCACTGCTCTCATCTCTAAGACGTTTATGTGCAAGTGGCACTCGAAAGGTTGCCACGTGCCTTGGACTGTCCTGCCCTGATAATGCCCCCCCCCACCCGATCAGGGAGGCGTCTGTTGTCAACGTGGCGACTGGGGGGGGGGGGTGAAGGGTCTTCCTCGGAGAAGTTGAGGTGATGTGATCCACCAAGACAGTTGATTCTTGCATGATTGAGTTGTCAATATGGTATGGGACATCGAGAGCTGTTGAAAGGACCATTGAGTAAACAGCATCCATTGGAGGATCCTCATGTGGAAGCGAGCTAAGGGGAGAAGGGGAATAGCTGCTGCCATGAGTCTTAACACCTTCAAAACTAGTCTGGCTTTGACTTTGTTGCATTGTAAGAGAAGGGAAACTTGTTTTTGAATGTCTGACACTCTCTGCTCTGTGAGTCTGGCTGAAAGATTGAGTGTGTCTAAGGTGGCGCCTATAAAGGTAATAGATTGACAAGGTGACAAGGCAGATTTTTCGAAATTTATTGAAATGCCTAGAGCTTGGCAAGATTGGATAGTGAAGTCCCTGGATAGAAGAAGCTGATGTCTGGTGGTGGCGGTAAGGAGCCAGTCGTCTAAATATGGAAACACCTTGAATCCTTGACGTCTCAAGTGAGCCGCAACCACTGCCATGCATTTGATAAACACACGGGGGGCTGTAGTGAGACCAAAGGGCAGGGCCCTGAACTGGTAGTGACTGGCTCCCAGCCTGAAGTGGAGATATCTCCTGGAGCGTCTGTTCATCTTGAAGTGGTAGTACGTGTCCTGAAGATCTATTGAGCACATCCAATTGTCCTGACCCAAGAAGGGTAGAATGGACTGTAGCGTGACCATCCGGAATTTTGTTTTTCTGACATACTTGTTTAAGTAGCTGAGATCCAGTATGGGTCTCCAATCCCCTGTTTTCTTTGGTACCAAAAAGAATTTCGAGTAGATTCCGGATCCTTGCTGGTCTGCTGGGACTGATTGGATAGCTCTTTTTGATAGCAGCTTTGAAATTTCTAATGCTGCTTGTTCCCTTAGACTGGGTGGAACGTCTGGAAGGGATCCTTTGGGTTGGGATGGGATGTGAATAAAGGGAATTTTGTAACCCTCGGATATGATCGACTGTACCCATTTGTCTTGAGTAAGGGAAAGCCAGGCTTTTGGGTACAGGGATAACCTTCCCCCGACTGCCTCCGAAGGTGGACAGCCGGGCATCCCCTCAGGGATGCTGAAAGGGTTTATCAGAGAACATTTCTCTACTACCCTGGTTTTGCAGACCTCCTCTGCCTCTAGGGCGGCGTCTATTATTATTCCCCCCTCTGCCTCTAGAGGGGAATCGACCTTGTGCATCAGATGAGACTCCCTCGGATTGTTTACGGAACCACATCTTTCCTCCCCTCTGACCTTTGGGATAGGGTCTAGAAGGGGTAGAAAAATGGACTCCTACGGCAGAGAGAGTCTTACCTTCTACCTCACACCTGGTCAATGTATCCTTCACCTGTGGACCAAACAAGGATGATCCATCAAAGGGAGAATTGGTGAAGGACGCCTTGAAAGGGTCCGCAAAGTTGCATAGCCGCATCCAGGCGTGACGTCGTAAGGCAACACCTGTGCCTGCGGCTCTACTCGCCCCATCTGCAGCATATGAGACAAGCCGCATGGAGGAGTTAATGATGGAATTCAGGGTTGCCAACTGGGAGTTCATTCTGTCTTGGAACCCCTCAGCTGTAGGATCCTTTATCACTTCACCCATATCCTTGAGTAAATCTCTCTGGAGATGAGTGAAGTGGCATAAGTAGTTCAGCGACTGCATTGAAAAGGTCGCTGATGAGAACATCCGCTTACCGTACCTGTCCATGGTCCTAGATTCCTTATTAGGAGGATGGACAGGAACCGAAGGATTGGCTAACTCCTTCTTAGTGGCCGCAGCCACCACCATGGCATCAACGGGGACACCTTTGGATAAAAAATCTTTATCTCTAGGGGCAGTAATAAATTTAGATGGCCTCCTCGGGGTGGGTTCCACTGAATCAGGAGCCGTCCAGGCCTTCCTTGCCACCACTTCCATAAGGGGGTCAAAGGGAGGGGACACCCAGGAGGTAGAAGGGTGAGAGCCAAACGCCTCAAGATACACTGACTCATCCTCCGAAGGGTTAAGGGCTGGCCACTTCCCCCTCTGTTTCAGGATCTCAAGGATGTCAGCAAAGGAGACATCCTCAGAGGGGGATCGAGGGGAACCTTCAGATTCCTCTAAGTCAGTGTCAGAGGTGATAGACTCAGGGGAGTCAATGTGCTTCCTCTTGCACTGCCTCTTCCTAGGGGGATCTCCTACCGGGTCAGGAGAAGCCTCGGAAGAGGAGGAAATTCCCAATGGGGAAACTTGAGGAGTTGGCTCTCTGCGGTCTAATGCAAGGGGGTGGGTAGAAATCACCGCAGGCACTGTAAATGGAGGGGCTGATGGAGCCGACTGTGGGGCAGACCCTGGTTCTAGCATGCTCCGCATGACCTCGAAGGCACCCCTATCAGGCAAGGCCGGAGGTCCCCGCTCCGAAGAGACAAGGACCCCCCCCCCCGGCACCGACAGGGACGGCTCCGACAAGCCCTGGCTCCGAACTCAAAGGAGTCGGAGGAGGAATATATTGGGGAATGGAAATAGCCACTGACTGCTGAGTCGGGCTATGCAGCATTTGGGCCAGTCCCTCGGACTTGAGAAGTCTACTCACTACCCTTTGCAAATCGTGGTCAGATAGCCTGGAAGACCGTGAGGAATGTGTTCTATGGCTCCGTTCAGAAAGAAGAGGGGATCCTGGCGCCGAGTGCACGGAGCCAATAGAGGGGCATCTAGAGCTCTTCCTAGAATGTTGCTCCGATAAGAGTATCGGAGCCAATGGAGTTTTATCAACCTCGGCTCCAGCCAGAGCCGAGGTAACAGTATGAGGCTTGGAAACATTGGCTCCGGCCAGAGCCGATGTCGAAGCAGACTTTACATTTCCAGAAGTCGACTCAGAAACCGGAGCCGACTGTTTGGAAGTTTTAGAAGGCTTCCCCGACACAGACTGAGTCGGGGGGCCTTCAGGCTTTAATAAGCCACACAAGATTAATTTATTCTTACGTTCCTGCAGGACTCTAGGGCTAAAACCATGGCAAACAGCACAAGAGTCCTGCAGGTGCAAAGGTCCCAGGCAATACACACAAAAAGTGTGACCGTCTGTCAGAGACATTTTCTGACAGCATGAGTCACACTTCTTGAAGCCTGAGACCTTAGATTCCTTAGACATAATAAAAGGTCCAAGAAAAACACACACACACACACACACACACACACACACACACACACACACACACACACACACACACACAGGCCTTAATTAAAAATAAAATATCAGTCACACAAGGGGACTAGAAGGGGCCTAAGGCCTAAAACTAAAGGGAAATAAAAGAAGGAATTAAGGGCAACAAAGTTGTCGAACCAGGAAAAGGGGTATTTAAAACTAAAGGTTTTAGTGAAAAAAGAGTACTAGGGGTCTAAGATTGAAAATTTTAGAATTGAATCTTTGACTAACCTGCCAGAGCCGGTAGAAAAGCACCTCGTCAGCTAAGCGGCAAACAAGATCTGAGTAGTTCCCGCCTAGCATTGTGGGATATAGGGGAGCCTCGAGCCGGTGGAATTAGCTCTCAAGCTTTAGTATTGGCCGTGTCGGAGCCGAGGATCGGCTCCGAACCCATCCAGCAAGAATGAAGGCGAGATAGACAACTTAACATTGTTTAGTTCATCAATATAATCACATACACTTTCATCTACCTTGTGGCTATGATCACGAGACTTCTTTCTGTAAGCTTCAGGTGTTAACTTAAAAATTGTAATAAATAGTGCTTAACTTGTTCATAGTTTAAACAATTAGTATCAGACACTTTAGAAACAAAAGTTACAGCTTTACCATGGAGTAAGAAGGTGAGGAACTGTAACCAGACCCCTTGGTCAGCATTATACTGTCCGCATATTCTTTCATATATATGAATAAAACTATCAAAATTATCACCTTCTTGATACTGAGGAACAAGTTTACTGACCTTTATTGCTTCTGGGGTACAGTTACTCCCTTCACCATTACCTCCATGACCCTGGTGAAGAGTCAGCATTTCCTTTTCATGTTGCTTCTGTCTCTCATTTTCTTCATCTTCCAAGTACAGCAGTCTCTCTGCTGATTCTACTTCAACCTCCAAATGCCAGTCTCTCTGCTGAATCTAATTCCAAATGTTTGGACTCCAGTTCAAGTCTCTTTAACTCCAGATGGATTTTTAAGTCCTCTAAGGAAAAGTTGAACTGCCCTGATTCTGAGATCTGCACATTCCCAGTACCACTCTGGTTGTCTTCCTGGTTGCTGGTCTGTGATGCAGCTATAATTAAGGCTGTAATCATTTCCCCTTAGTTAGGTTGGCATGCACCAGTCCTTTGGCTTGGCACATCTCAGCCAACTGGTTCCTTGTCAGCTTGCCATAATCCTCTGCTGACATCCTTGACTGCTTCTCCCTGACTAACTAAGCTAACAAAAAGTAAATAAAACTATTGTGATAAGAAACTCTGAATGTCTACCATTTGGCTGCTGAGAGCAGATATACCTTCTTTACTGACCACTTCTTACAGGCTAGAGAAGAGAAATTCAATATCCACAATGCTGCTCACCAATGTGTGAGTATGTGATGGTCCCACCACTGCCAACCAAATATGTGATGCCCACCACTGCTACCAGTATGTGATGGACACCAATATGTGCCATTCCCATGCTGGGCCAGTAATCAGGGAGCCTGGATCCTCACCACTGACACTAGAGAAGGATGTGCGCTTAGACTACAAATGGATACACTCAGTATTTCCATATGCAGACCTCTCTGCATCAAGTACAACTTCCCTTAAGAGCACACAGGGAACACATTAAGCCCAGGATCTGGATGTCTCTATATCTGTCTCCTTCCAGGTTCCCAATAAGACTTCCCACTGCTACAGCTGTAGGGTTAGGTCCTCAGCTAAATGTCCAAGCCAAGTCCTCCAGCCCCCTCTCTGTAAACCCAATGCTTTGGGTTTCTGCCCCAGGCAGCTAACATACACACACTGAGAGATTTGATTTGCACACACACACCAAACATTCCACAATCAGCTACTCCAAAGCCCTTAACAAAGGGTGTTCAATTATACTGTGTAATATAAATGGTAGTAGTTTACCAAGACGGCTAGGCCTTCTGCAATGGCCCACACAGTGTCACCAAATAAATATATGTACTCTCAAAGGTTAGATACTTTCTACAAGGACCAGCCACAATAAAAGTTTAAATATATTTAATAGTAAATAATAAAAGAACATGAAAATATTGAATATATATTTACAGTAAACCTCAGAGTTGAAATCACAGAAAATACTGAAATTAACACTGATGGACATTCTCATACAAATAAAGAAAAACACTCTCTAAACTAAGCTTCACTATATTCCTGACTGAATCTAAGAGAATTTTACTGTTTCCTACTTAAGTTACTTACTACCGCAAGGAAAGATGCTGTGGGTGAGGACCATTCTAGTCAGGGTCTTGAAAACAGAATACCCAATACTCTGAGATTTCTCTTTATAATATCTAAAATATAATTTCCAAGAAGTCTGGTAGAATGATCTCATGTGGTCACCTGACTCTAGGTTCTCACACTATTCCCCTTTGAAGCTGAGACAGGAATTTAGCATAGTCAGCTACAATGCTCATTCAAATATTTATGGCAGTGCTGATGAACAAAGGCTTTTTTCCCAGACCTATCACCTCATGTCCTATTCAACACTGTGGGGTAACGTTTTAATGGTTTAATAGCTTATTTACATTTCCCTTATTTTTCTTAAAGTAAGCTTGACTGGTGCATTTAATTCAGTTGCAATAATACATGTACATTTCTTTTCATTTCAGCAGTGTGCACTGTTGATATATTTTAACACAAGCAAACTTTACAAATACATTTTCAGCACAAGCATCTGTACAAAGTAGTTTGATATACAAGTGACATACAGTTCTAATACATTTGTAACACAAGCGTCTTGTATAAATCAGTTTGCTATTCAAAGGGCATATCATTCTTTACAAAACTCCAGCTGGCTATGCTGGCACTTGCCCATATTATCACAGTGGGTGTTGTACACCCAGCTATCTTTTTTTATTTTTTAACCTACTTCTGGCCATGATATATGTTAGATAAAATGCAGTCTACAGATCAGTGTCATCTTACTGACATTTTGTGAAAAACAAGCATACATATTTGGCATTTCATACAAGATGCCATATTCTGATAGAGGAATTACAGTTATATTTTATAAATACCATTGCATGCAATGCAGCCATACTTAAAAGCTTCATAAAGTTCAATAAGTCACTGATATATTTAGGCAGCAGATAGGCTGAAATTAGTTTGAATATACAAAAAGAAATTACTGTGAGATTAGACACAGATTCAAAGAATAGGCTGAAATTAGTTTAAAATATATAAAAAATACTCTGAAATCAGACTTTGAATCAAATAATTTTCTTTTTTTATATATATGTTTTTGTAACTGATGAGTGAATCTGTCTCAAAGTGGCACTTTTTTAAGCTGCAATATATTCCTGCCTAGATCTAAAAAGGTAGGTGTTACGGAAGTCATTAGCCCCCCAACAAATGCTATTAACAGAAAGTACAATTTGCTGATGTGGTTGATGAAATGTTCAGTCTGCCATCCTTGTTACAGAAAATGTTAAACTGATTCAAATGGTATAACCTGCTCCTTTCTCTTGCCTTTATTATTCTGATATTTGTTTAAACCCTCACTTTGCTGTCTGAGTAACTTCAACAGCCGAAAAACTGATAATAGCAAAAGTAGTGCATTTGCCAGCTTGATAGGATGGTCTTGGGCAATGCTTATATGTACTAACTTAAACTTTACATGGTTGCAGAATTTAACTGCAAGAAAATGAATCTGATGGTGCTTTTTGTTTGTTAATGAAACTTGCAACTGTATAACACTAACTGATTTAGTGAATGTTGCTGAGCCTTGCAACAGTCAATCTTTTCAGTTAAGCAGCACTAAACCTATATATCTCATGTGTCTCACTGCTGGAGTTTAAACATGCTAAGCTGTCCATTAGTTTGCAAAGCTTTTCCCATCTCTGCTTTTTTGTGTCCTGGAAACTGTTCAAGCAGAGAGTGTTTAAGCAGTAAACTCAGTAATATCAGCCAACTGGTCAAGTACTGTATTTCGTGTACAAGGAAAAGAAATAAATGGTAATCATACTGAATCTTTGCACAGAAAAATAAAAGATGCTCATGAACAGGCTTTACACATTATATATTATAGAGTACTGCTGCAATAGCGTTGTCGCCTCACAGAAAGACGCTGTCCGGTTTGATTCTCAGCTAGAGCGTCTACTGTGTGGAGACATGCGTGAATGGGCGTACCTTCGTTGAAGGTTGTGTGTCAGGGCTGGTAACTTGGCATGTAAAAATCAACTACCAATCATTAGCGGACCGGAGTTCCGCTGTGGCGACCCCTAACCAGGAAAAGCCGAAAGACACAACAACAACCGGCTTCTAAATTGACCGAAGGGTAAAAGGACATCAGAATGCATCCCACAAATAGTACTTATATGCTATTTTTAGGAATTAAAACTTATATCATAGTCCTGTACCCTTACTGCAGTTATGGGTCCATATTAAAAGACCGACCGTTCACAACCAGGAATATGACAACCGTGACACGTAAACACTGAACAGCTGAAACAGCGAAACACGTAAACATCGAAATACGGAAAGCCAAATGTATTTCCTTGGCCAGCAGGGTGATTGTGGGAAGAGGAAATATATCCTTTTCCCCACTGTAGTGCAATCTCGGAGTTGGTATATATAGGTAGGGGGGTGTGGGGGCTTGGCCCCTGCAAAAGTGTGTTTATTGAGGTTTGTTTAAGTAAGTTTTACTCACCTGTATGGCACTGTTGTTTTCAGAAATGTGTTCGGCATTCCGTATTTCGACATTTACGTTTTTCGCTGTTTCAACTGTTCGGCGTTTACGTGTCACTGTTGTCGTATTTGCAGTTGTGAACATTCGGTCTTTTCATATAGACCCACAGTTACTAATGTAACATGCAATCAATAAAGTAAATAATCACTGATTAACAGCAAAGAAAACTTTACCTTTTAAATTTGCAGTTATAGGAATGATGTCTTGGTCTTTTCTCTTGTGGGTTGCTAGGGTTATATAGTATATTGAAAAATGACTTCAGGGCTTCCATTATGAGACATACATCAATTTTCAACATATTCCACAGTCACAAAGTCATACAGTTATTTACAGTGCTCAGCAACAAAGACAGTGAAAGGCATATGCATAAGTCCTACATGTATGAATTTAACCTTCAGTAAAGAAACACAATGGTCATGATATCAGCACATAAAAATCGCATATTTAATATGTAGAGACCTTTGCAGTAACACATAATCTGTTTGGTTATCCTGAGTGTTTTATAGCATCTTTCTTAAGAATATAATCCTTCAGCACATATAATAATGAAGCAGTGATCTCACCAGACTCATTGATCATTATGGTGCAATGATGATTTGAGTGGGTAATCATCATCAAGGCTGGGGAAACCTTACTGATACAGACATTTCATATAGATTTATTAAAAAGAAAATTAACTTTGTAAAAACAACTTTATTGTATGATCAGATCTCTTTATAATGTCATATCTTTGAACATTAATACCATGATGAAGGACAATGTGAGTGTAATTAGATTTATTTTCAAAAACAAATTGTTGTAGTAACTCTGGGACATTAGCTAATCTGAGTGCTGACAATGAAGATACAGTGACCCTAAAGTTATCTAAGCCACAATGCATTCTTCAGATGGTCTTAAATGTAGAGTCAGATTCATCCAACCATCCATCCATCCATCCATCCATCCATCCATCCATCCATCCACAACCCCTTTTTCCCCATTTTGCACATGGGGTCGGAGTGTCACTTCAACAGTGACAATCATTTCAAGCCAAGGTTTACACTGCCAGGTGGCTAGCCCTGCCACATTATTTCATTTGCACCACTCACTCACACATGCACTCACACCTACAGCCAATTTAGAGTGTTCAATCCACCTACTGCATGTCTTGGGAATGTGGTAGGAAACCAGAGCACCGAACAGTCATATGATATGAGAATATTATCATCTATAGGGGATTTGTTATCTACTGAAATTACGTCATGATTTTCTACAAAGTAATTTATTTCAGTGTGATTATCAGATAATATAGAGCAATATTTACATGGTTGCGCTCTTGCTAAAGAATTTAAAACATTTGTGGGGCAAATTAACTTTTGCTCCTAATGTCCTTCTTTTAACTTTCATATTGCAAGAGTCACCATTAATTAATTTCTTTTTCTTGTTAATTAAATGTTTATGTACTACTTCAGAGTATGTAACCTTAGAAACAGGAATTCAAGCCATACTGTTAGTGTCATATTCCCTCAATGATTTATCCAGCAAATTACCAGTGTGAGTGCCATTGCCACTGACTGTGAGCTAACTATGAAAATCAAGTATTCAGTTATAGTCATAGGTTCACAAGTTAATACTAGACTGTTGATCTGGTGGATCATTTGTAGCCTCTCCACATGATCTTACCTGTTATTTACCAAGACATGAATTAATACACAGGATGAATTATTTTGGATCTAGTTATATCTCCTTCTGGTAAAGGCTTGAAGTAGCCAGACCTGGATTGTCCGTCCAGTCATCCAGGTTGGGCTTAAAAAGAGCAAGGAACTATTATCCAAGGGGTGTTTATTCAATAAAACAGGTATCTACTGTGTTAGGTATCTTTCATGGCAACAGGTCCTACTTATATTGCAATGGAAGCTCAGATCCCTTGAACAGATATCTAGGGTTTTATTAGTTTTGTGGATGTAAGAAGGTTGCATAGGACCAGATCTTTGGTTCTCTGCAGGTTATGTAGAGATCACCTCTTAAAAGTCAGTAGGACACAGAAAAGACTGAGAAGTCTTTGAGGTGCGCAGAGTAGCTCAAGGTAGACATGTCTTTGATTGTCTTAAAAAGGAAACACTGTGGTTTCTTGAGCTAGGCCACATGCCTAGATAAGTGCATAACATTACTGTAATTGGCCTGATATGGGAAACATAGAGGGGGATAATGACTTTATTGAATCTAGAAGATATACCCCTGGTGATTAGTCTCACTTTATAAAAGGATTTCCAAACAAAAGTGATAACATGGTGGTTAAAGGATAGGTCATCCCAGGATAGTTCATTTTCAATGGAAGTGCCCAAATCCCTAATGTTAGTTATAATGATTTTTATCATAACCACAAGTACTTCTGTGTAATCAGTGTCATACTTTTAACACACTGACAAAACAATGGAATAGTGTATTTATCTGAAAGACTCTTGAATGAATATAGTGATGATACTATGTTATACATCTGTCTTACCTCCCACAGGCTTTTAAAGTCTTTCTGTTCAATACGAAGAAGCTCAGTAAACTCCCTTGTAACAATAGTGGCATGGCGTGGAATGTTGTCTAAGATTGACTCTCCAAAAGCTGTTCCAATCCCCAGAGTACATATTACAACAGCATCCTTGGAAAAAAATAACATTTTTTCACATTTTCATCCATATGTATCCAGCTAAATTATTGTTTTAGTTCAATTTCATACTGTACCATAGAGTGAGTAAATAGATAGCTGAGGGAAGTTAAACTATGTTATATGTGTTTCAAGCCTGTCATTTAATACAGCACAGAAACTAATGACAAGAAAAACTCTACATGCCAGTATCATTCTGCAATGTACCCTATTCATCTACAAAGGTTCCAAATTTAGTTTATCTCCAACATAAATCAGTTTCTTTTTGCCTGACCCACATGCTATTGAATACTTCTAATAGTATGGCCTCCTTGACACCTTTCCATAGTTCAGTAGAGCCATTATTGATATGCAGAAGATTGTTTCATTGCATTTACATATTCACATTCCAGAGTGATTGTGTTTATCTACTTCATAAATATTCTCCCTTTCAGAAATAAAATGACCCTAACATCAAATGTACACCCTTAAAAGAATTGTGGTTTCTCATTGATCATACTCCCCTTTTTTTCTAGATCCTGAGTCATTCATCATAGGCATTTGTCTCCATTTCTGAAGTGTGTCTTTAAATTCATCAATGAGACCAGGACAGAGTGTAGTATTTTTCTGAAGTTTCATTACTGTGGCAGTCTATTTTCATTATTTTACTGGCACCACTTCTTCGCATACATGAGTGCATTACCAATGCCAAACAAAGATCTGCTGCCTAGTCAGACCACCTATACATCATTCTGCAAGACCATTCCAAAACATTTTTGTTATATTTTAAGAAGGAAATAACATTTCTTTTTTTTCGTGACTTTCCTAAGTTTATATATGTTTAGGCATGATGCATTGTTTGTTCATGTTTTAGTTAAATTAATAACTGTGTAGAAACCTTTTTTTTTATTTACTGACATTTGATTATCTGGAAATCTATTTGGGTAGGTGCCTATTTTCAGTCAAAGTATTACAAAAAGTTTTAAGAAAAAATATTTTATAATCTTCAAAAATAATACAAAAAACATCTGCAGTTTAAATAATTATCCAAATAAGACATAATGTGAAAACATTGGCTAAGAATGGATAAAACCTAGCATGACAATGATTTAATATTTAGAGAAATTTTAGCCAATTTATATAGAAATTAAAGGTAAGTTAGTATAATACAAACAGGAACTGCAATATGAAGTGAGAGAAAAAAAACATTTTTAAGGCATATTTAGATAGAGAGTTTGGGAGAGAGTAAAGCTCCTTAAATACACAGTCAAGGGTCAGAGTTTTTCTTTCCTTCTGAGTTAATACAATATAGGCTTATGGTTTGGAGCACATTTCATGGTGGTTTCCTAGGTGAAAGGAAAAATGCTCTTGGGGAAACAAGATACCTAATGGTCCAGAGACTTCATGTTCATCCAGTGGCAGTGACAACCACAAGAAATGCAGGAGGCCCTGGGTTCAATCTTCAGACAAGGGTCAGAGGTTTCCTTTTCTTATAATTTCCTTCCAAGAAAACTCAGAAAGAAAAGTTCTGCAATACTAAAGGGACAATTAAAAGTATATTTTCAACCCATAAGCTTGTCTTTGGATTGTGGAAGGAATACCCTGAAGAACTCAAATGAATAAAACACATGCACACAGACAAAATACACAAAATTATCCCAAATTATTATTGTGATTATTATGATTATTATGATGATGATGATGATGATGATGATGATGATTATTATTATTATTATTATTATTATTGTTATTGTTGTTGCTGTTGTTTTGTTTTGTTGTTTTTGCTCATTATTTATTAATTTTCTAACTCACTATGCAATTACCTGAGTTATTAGGCAGAGGTGCTTCTTTTTAGGGCCACCACAGGTGCACTATTTAATTAAGTTATTACTATGTAAGCACAGATTGACAGAATAAAACCAAAGCAATTTAAGATTAAGGTTTTTACCAGTCCATATAGTATACTGTTATATTCCTGCTAGTATCCAGAGAGAGATCAAGAAGGAATACATATTTTTTATGTATTATTTATTTATTTGCCATTTGTTAACTGGGTTAGTCTGGCTGGGCAGGTGCCCTTTTTCAACAGAGACCCGAGGGAAAAAATTCTGGAGCATAAAGGCAGCAGAACTAACCACTGAATGGGTGTGCTACTCAATATTTTAACAGTACTAGTACAATTGGGTGATCATACTGAAAATGCTAATATAATGTTGTCATTGCTTTTTACTGATGCTATTTCTCTCCTGATAGAATCATCTGCTACCATTCCCTCCTTGTAAGTCAGTGGTAAAACATAAAGCGGACTAATTGTGCTTTTGTTAGGCAGGTAACATCAGCTAGATAAAAGCAGCAGTGACAAAAATATAGCTAATACGAGCATGTGTATGTTTTATATGTTTTATTATTTTTTAGATTCATCTAATCAAACAAAACAAAAAAGAAGTTATGTACCTACCATAATGTTCCATGTTAGTTGTCCTTCATCTCGCCTTCCTTATTGCTGGATGGGTTCGGAGCCGATCCTCGGCTCCGACTCGGCCACTGTCCATAACTTGAGAGCTCTTTACTGGCTCGAGGCTACCCCCTATCCCAGAATGCCCAGCATCAGCTACCCAGATCTCGTTTGAGATAGCTCACACTAGACATAATCATAGAAGATAATCCATTATTATTAAACCTGGATATACAGTAAATTGTCATGGTTTGCTTGGGAAGCAACTAATAACAAAACAAGTTAGCCAGTGAAACCACTGAAAAATCTCCTCTCAATCCTCGAGGAAGGGGGAAGGAGGGAGGGACGCAAGAAGGAAGGCAATATGAAGGATAACTAACATGAAACGTTATGGTAGGTACATAACTTCTTTATGTTAAGTTGTCCAATCTCACTTTCATTCTTGCTGGATGGGACATCGCCCCTAGCACCTCAATCCTGGGTGGCTCATTGGAACAGACTCTTCAGAACCGTGGAACCAAAGGAAGCCCTGCCCCGGGAGACCACATCTACTTTGTAATGCGAAATAAATTATGAGGATCTACCCAAGTAGCTGCTGCACAAATTGAATCTATGGGCAATCTTGACTGAAACACTACCGAAGTAGCTACTGACCTGGGTGAATGACCTTTGGGTTTCGCTGGAAGATCTTTTTGTCGCAAATGGTAGATATCGGCAATGGTGTCTGATAACCATTTTGACTAGGTTACTTTAGAAACTGGAAGGCCTTCTTTGTTGTTAGCAAATAAAGGAACAACTGATCTATTTTCTCATTTCTTTAGTTCTATGGAGATAGAAATGCAGTTGCCTATGCACATCCAGTTGGTGTAATCTGTATTCTGCCTTGTTGGAATGATTAGGGGAAAAGACAGGAAGTTCAATGGATTGATTCAAATTGTGTTCTGAACAAACTTTAGGTAGAAAAGATGGATTGGTTCTCAGAGAAACTCTGTCTTTGTGTGAAAAACTAGTTATGGAGGGTGAACACATAGTGCATGAAGTTCTGAAACACATCTGGCAGAAGTAATAGCAACTAGGAAGAGAGTTTTCCAATATAGAAATTTCAAAGAATATGATGCTGCTGGTTCAAAGGGTGGCAGTATCAAGGAGGCCAGAACCAAATTGAGATCCCAAGGTGGAAGGGGCTCTTTTACTGGGGGTCTAAGTAGAGATGTACCTTTCATGAAGGCCTTACAGAGTTTGTGAGACATTATGCTTGAGTTAGAAACTCCGATGTGAGAATTTGAAATGGCAGCTAGTTGTACTCTGATGGTAGCAGCAGCTGCACCAGATTGAAACAGTTCTGCTAAGAAATCCAAAACCCAGATCTCGTTTGAGATAGCTCACACTAGACATAATCATAGAAGATGTAAAAGGATCTAACTTCCTGGATTCTGCCCAGTAAGAGAATCTTTTCCATTTGCAGCATAAACTTTCCTTGTAGTTGTCTTATGGGAGGAAACAATAATATCACACACTGCTGGGGAAATATTGAGGAGCCTGGCTAAGATTGAAAGTGGAGTAACCAAGCTGTGAACTTGAGAGATTGGAGGGATTGGTGTAGCCCACCTGACTGGTGAATCAAGAGGTCCAGTACTGGGTCCAGAATCCAAGGCTGGGCTAGAAGGTGGGGGTGAAGGAATGGAAACCAAATCTGTCGAGGACAATAGGGGGCAATGAGGATCATCTTGCATGTTGTACCCCAACAATTTTGCTGTCTGAATGACTTTTGGAATTAGGGGGAAAGGGGGGAAATGCATAAAGGAGTCCCTGAGGCCAATCATTGACTAGAGCACCCCTGGGTGTCTGACCTGGAGGAGGAACAAGGGAGAAGTAGCTGCTACATTTGTTGTTGAGGGGAGAGGCAAAGAGATTGCAGCAAGGCTGGCCCCATTTGCAGAAAATAAGATCCACAATTTCCTGTTTCAGAGACCACTCATGAGGCATGAGGATAGCCCTGCTAAGCCTGTCCACTATTACAATGGATGTCCCAGGGATATGCGTTGCTACCAGAAAACGTTGGTAGGAAATTGTCCATTGCTACAGTCTGAGGGCCCCTCGGCACAAGGGGTAAGACGTGGTTCCACCCTGTTTGTTGATGTACCAAACCACTGACATGTTGTCCATCTGTATTGAAACAGTCCCAGCAGGGAGAGAGTCTTGAAGAGCTTGCAACGCTAGGAGCATCGCTCTCATCTCCAGGATGTTGATGTGCAAGTGGTACTCGTGAGGTTGCCAAGTGCCTTGGACTGTCTTCCCTAGAAAATGCCCCCCAACCCTATCGGGGAAGCGTCCGTGGTCACTGTGGCAACTGGATGTGATTCCATGAAAGGTCTGCCCTGGGTCACTAGTGGGGAGACCATCCACCAGGAAAAGTGTCTTTTTCAAGATTCCGTAATTAGCCTCATGTGACACATGGGTAATTCCTGGAAGGACCATTGTGTGAAAAGAAGCCACTGAAGGATTCTCATGTGAAAGCATGCTAAGGGAACTAGAAGAATGGCTGCTGCCATGGACCCTAGAGCTTGAAGAACATATTTGACTTGAATTCCTTTGCTCCTCAGGAGAAGTGACACCAGTTTTTGAATAATGGAAACTTTTTCCTGAGGCAATTTTACAATTATTTTTCTTCTGTCTAGCTCTGCTTCTATGTATGTAATAGATTGACAGGGCAACAAGGCAGATTTTTCGAAGTTTATTGTGATGCCTAGTTGAGCACAGGATGTGATGGTGTAATCTCGTGCCTCTATAAGTTGTTGCCTGGTGGTAGTAGTGAGGAGCCAGTCGTCCAGGTAAGGAAACACCTGGAATCCTACACGTCTCAGGTGAGCCGTAACTACTGCCATGTATTTGGTGAACACCCTGGGGACTGTGGTGAGACCAAAGGGCAGAGCTCTGAATTGGTAATGACTGGCCCCTAGCCAGAAACGTAGAAATCTCCTGGGCCATCTGTCCATTTTTATATGATAGTATGCGTCCTGAAGACCTATGGAGCACATCCAATTATCCTGACCCAGAAAAGGGAGAATGGACTGCAGTGTTACCATCTGGAATTTTTCTTTTTGTACAGATTTCTTTAATCTGCTGAGATCCAGAACTGGTCTCCAGTCCCCTGTCTTTTTGGGCACTAAAAAGAATCTTGAGTAAGTTTTTGATCCTACTTGGTCTGCGGGGACTTCCTGGATGGCTCTTTTTTCTAGCAGTCTTGAAACTTCTGTGACTGCCTGATCCCTTAGATTGGGTGGAACATCTGGGATGGATTTTTTTGAAACAAGAGGGGGTTGATGGAAGGGAATCTTGCAACCTCCTGATATAATGGATAATACCCAATTGTTTTTTGTAATATTTTACCAGGCAGTTGGGTACAATGAAAGCCTTCCCCCGACTGCCTCCTGAGTTGAGTAGTCGGGCATCCCTTCAAGGATGTTGATAGGGTTTGGAAGAGAATGTATCTCGGTCACCTTAATTTTGTGGACCCCCTCTGCTACGAGGGCGGCATCTGCCATTGTTATTGTTTCCCCCTCTGCCCCTGGGGGAAAATTCACCACGTGCATCAGGCAAGGGTCCCTGGGATTTTCGAACCACATCTTTCTACCCTTCTGACCCTTTGGGTATGGTCTTGTAGGAGTGGAAAAATGGACTCCCACATCAGAGAGCGTCTTGCCTTCCTGCTGGCACCTGGTAAGCATGTCTTTCACCTGAGGCCCAAAGAGAGAGGAGCCATCAAAGGGGGTATTGGTGAAGGATGCTCTGAAAGGTTCTGCAAACTGACACAGCCGCAGTCAAGAATGTCTCCTAAGAACCAGCAAAACAAATGGGAAAGCACCAAAAATCACCAATAAAAGAAAAAAGTGCTTGAAGCTAGGAAGAAGATAAAAAACTTGTTTCCAATAGTTTAAAAACACAGCTTTATTCGCACACTCCAAACTGCATAAACGCTATTCACCAACCACTCGCGTGCGGCCTGCGCGCCATCCTTTGCAAATCTGGTATTGGCTAAATGGGAGGAGACATACATTATCAATTCTAAATACAAGATTTATTGGACTTTGTATAGAAGGTTCCTGGATGATATTGTAATTTTTTGGACAGGTGGTTATGAAATTTTTAATGAATTTATGAATTATATAAGTAATACCACCAATTTCCTTAAATTTACATATAATACGTCAGAGGTTGTTCTTCAATATCTAGATGTGGAAATTTTTAAGGTGGAAAAACATTTTGAATCTAAAATTTATAGGAAATCCACCTATTGCAACTCTTTTCTCCACTACAACAGTGCTCATCCCCTACACTGTAAAAAGAACATAGTAAAGGGACAATTTGTGAGGGGATGCCGCATGACCAGTCTAGATAGGGACTTTATTCAGGAATGTAATTTCCTAGAAGGAATGTTTTTAGAAAAAGGATACCCTAAGGCATTCATTAATATTATTAGAAAGGAGATAGAAATTGGTAGAAAGGACAAATATAAACCCATAAAAGGAGTAATAAATGACAACCAGGAAGTAAGACAGGGAGAGGGGGAGAATAAAGAAATCTATAATAATTATCAACAAGCGTTAGTATTGGAATATAATGGCATTAATCAAAAGGTTAGTGAGGTTTTCCGAAGGGAATGGGAAAGATTTAGTTCTATTACTGACCTTGAAGAAGTCAATAAATCTAACCCGAAAGTAGTATACAAAAATTCATACTGTCTTAGGAATATATTAGAAAATAAAAGTAGTGGGATGAATCGTCCACATGACGGTACAGTTCTTTTTGGGAACAGGAAGAAACAAGGAACGTATAAATGTGGAAGATGTAACCAATGTGAATACATTAGTAATAGTAGCGAAGTATATTTAGAAAGTAGAGGAAAATGGTTGAAAAGTAAATTATACTACAACTGTGACACTAAAGGTTTAATATATTTAGCAGTATGTCAAAAATGTAAATCATTCTATGTGGGGAAAACTGAAAGGACATTAAGAAGAAGAATATATGAACATATGTATGAGATTCAGAGAGCCAAAGATACTAATGCATTATATAAACATACTAAAGAATGTGAGGGTTTCAGATTTTTATTTTTTGTATTAGAACAGATCAAGAAAGATAAAGGGGAGGCCTTTGGGAAGAACAAGTGGAGTATAGGGAGCTATGGTGGCAAATAACTTTGGAAGCAGCTAGGCCACCTGGGCTAAATGAACATGTTTCTATACTACCACTTTTAAAGTTAAGGGCTTCGAAATTGTGACACTTGCACTATCATTAATGGACACCAGATGGTGCTATACCCTTAAACTCATGAATAAGGAAATATGGTCTCATTGTTATCACTTCATGCACTTTATTTGTATATAAAACTTAGGAATTATGTATTTATCTATTTATTTATTTATTGAATTAAAGTTTTTAGAGGGCTAAAATGTTTTTTAATTATTGAAACAAAAGTTACGTAGTACTGTTCTTTAATATTTATTAATATTTATGAGCCCCTGATGTCATTTCTTTAAGTATAACCATCTGATGGTTTGAAGGAGTTTTATTGGTTTATTTGAATTTATTAAGTTATATAAGGTGTAATTGGTTTTAATTCATTGTATCTGATGAAGTCCAAGTAGTATGGACGAAAATGCGAGTGGTTGGTGAATAGCGTTTATGCAGTTTGGAGTGTGCGAATAAAGCTGTGTTTTTAAACTATTGGAAACAAGTTTTTTATCTTCTTCCTAGCTTCAAGCACTTTTTTCTTTTATTGGTGATTTTTGGTGCTTTCCCGTTTGTTTTGCTGGTTCTTGGTTGTTTGGAACGGGCTATGGAGGAGGTTCCGCCTTTACTAAATAAAGGACAGGATGAATTGGGTCAATCGCGAAAGCTGATTGGCCAACTAACGGAACTTATCGATTTACTTACGCCGCTGTGTCATTCCTTAATGGGAGGTCGCTCTGATGGTTTGAAAGCGACAGGTAGTGAAACCGAAGGGTCAGCTGGTCCCAAATCAAAGAGGAAAAGGGAGCTAATAGGCGATAAGGGAGATCGTGGAGGTTGTACAGAATCGAATTTGGATATGTTTAATCCAGCGGTTACACCCAATATATTTCTACATGGAAATAATGACACTATGAACACATTGCCTAAGCAAGCCAATACATCAAGTGAAATTAATGCACCGAGGCATTTCCAAGGCCTCACAGGTACTGTTTTAACCTCTCCAGAGAAGGACATTAATGAGTGTTTAAATAATAAATATTGTTTTCATTTTGATACTGGGGGCCCACGTGGTCTGTCTAGTAGTGATTCTTATTCTGTGAAACTTGATAAAATGGCTAAGCTAATGTTTAAATATAAATCGCTTTGTATAGAGAATGTTTACTTAATGGAATGTATTAATAAAAATGTAGTTCCGAAAGGGCTAAGGGTATGGAAATACCCTAACAATGTACAAATGGGCTCAGTCTTTCACAATGAACTCTTATAAGTTTTTAATAACTGTGGTCTTGATGTTTTAAGACTTATCATTAAAGAAAATGGTAGAAAACAAGAAGGTTTAAAGGGAGAAATTGATAAGTTAGATGGTTATATTAAAGAGAATCTCATTTTTGGGATCAAGGAAGAGAAGGAAAAATACTATAAAGTAAGAAGTGATATAGATGTGAAATGTAGTGATTTGATGAGTAGGAAAATGAATAAGTTAAAGAGGGACATGCTAGATTATGAAAATAAAGTGAGTTATCCAAAACCC
This sequence comes from Protopterus annectens, assembly GCF_019279795.1. Lineage (NCBI taxonomy): Eukaryota > Metazoa > Chordata > Ceratodontiformes > Protopteridae > Protopterus > Protopterus annectens. Next base: position 115,191,586 of record NC_056738.1, on the reverse strand, counting down.
CCATATATGAAACAGGATTTTTATGAATATAATGATAAAAAACAAAACAAAGAACATAAAAATGATGAAAATGCATATAATTGGTACGAATATGATTACAATCAGGAATTCCCACCATTAGTAAGGGAAGAAAATTATGGTCATTGGCAGCCACATCAGTATGGAAATTTTCAGAAGAGGGGGGGAGAAGGGGGAGGGGAAGGTATCAATAGGATACACCCCATACCCATACAATTCATACAATAATACTGGAGAAATAGAAGTAGATGGGCATAAGAATACTTACAAGAATTTTTCTATATATAATTTTAGCAATATTGTATTGTCTAAGGGACATTTTCTTTTTCTTAGTAAGGGTTTGAAATTTATTCCCTATAAACAAGGAGATTTGGCTAAAACAATAATGGATATCAAACTCTTTTTAAGAAAAATAAATTTAGAAATGCTTTTTTCTAATAATAATGTGAAAATCAGTAGTAATAACCATCAAGGTTTGATACGTAAAACTATTTTTAATCCCCCACTACATCCTCAAATAAGGAATTTTGAAAGAGTTTTGGAAAGAGAAGTTAGGAATGGGTACAAGAAAATTGGATATAATAAAAATCTTAATAAAGAAGAGAATGAGATCATGAATGAGTTAAAACATAATATATAAATTAGAATTATGAAACCTGATAAAGGTGGGGGGGTAGTTATAATGGATAATATTACTTATGAAGGAAAGATGAATGAAATTTTAAGGGATGAGATGAGATATGCTTGTGTTTCTATTAATGAAGTGAATCTAGCTTACCATAAAATAGATATCTCTCTCAGAGATATGTTGTATGAAGGTGTCATTGATAATAAAATATACAATTATTTGAATGTAATAAAGCCTAGGATGCCTATAATTTTTGGCATACCTAAAATCCATAAAAATGCCGAGAACCCACCCCTAAGACCTATAGTTTCAGCCGATGGCTCCAAAACATACCCATTAGCTAAATTTGTGGATATTAAAGTGAAGCATATATGGGTCAATAATGAAGTTATTCTGAAAGATTCATGGGATCTATTAAGAAAAATCAAGCCTGAATTTTATATGGATAATTTAATTTTTGTTACTATTGATATTGTAGATTTATTTTCATGTATACCATATGACACAGGCATGACTATGTTTGAAGAGATGTTATTTCAGGATACTAAATTGACACACAATGAAAAATTGGCTTGTGTATGGTTTATGGAAATGGTCCTTAAAAATAATTTCTTAATTTTTAATGGTGAATATTTTCAACAAATTCAAGGTGTCTCCATGGGTGCGGCCTGCGCGCCATCCTTTGCAAATCTGGTATTGGCTAAATGGGAGGAGACATACATTATCAATTCTAAATACAAGATTTATTGGACTTTGTATAGAAGGTTCCTGGATGATATTGTAATTTTTTGGACAGGTGGTTATGAAAATTTTAATGAATTTATGAATTATATAAGTAATACCACCAATTTTCTTAAATTTACATATAATACGTCAGAGGATGTTCTTCAATATCTAGATGTGGACATTTTTAAGGTGGAAAAACATTTTGAATCTAAAATTTATAGGAAATCCACCTATTGCAACTCTTTTCTCCACTACAACAGTGCTCATCCCCTACACTGTAAAAAGAACATAGTAAAGGGACAATTTGTGAGGGGATGCCGCATGACCAGTCTAGATAGGGACTTTATTCAGGAATGTAATTTCCTAGAAGGAATGTTTTTAGAAAAAGGATACCCTAAGGCATTCATTAATATTATTAGAAAGGAGATAGAAATTGGTAGAAAGGACAAATATAAACCCATAAAAGGAGTAATAAATGACAACCAGGAAGTAAGACAGGGAGAGGGGGAGAATAAAGAAATCTATAATAATTATCAACAAGCGTTAGTATTGGAATATAATGGCATTAATCAAAAGGTTAGTGAGGTTTTCCGAAGGAATGGGAAAGATTTAGTTCTATTACTGACCTTGAAGAAGTCAATAAATCTAACCCGAAAGTAGTATACAAAAATTCATACTGTCTTAGGAATATATTAGAAAATAAAAGTAGTGGGATGAATCGTCCACATGACGGTACAGTTCTTTTTGGGAACAGGAAGAAACAAGGAACGTATAAATGTGGAAGATGTAACCAATGTGAATACATTAGTAATAGTAGCGAGTATATTTAGAAAGTAGAGGAAAATGGTTGAAAAGTAAATTATACTACAACTGTGACACTAAAGGTTTAATATATTTAGCAGTATGTCAAAAATGTAAATCATTCTATGTGGGGAAAACTGAAAGGACATTAAGAAGAAGAATATATGAACATATGTATGAGATTCAGAGAGCCAAAGATACTAATGCATTATATAAACATACTAAAGAATGTGAGGGTTTCAGATTTTTATTTTTTGTATTAGACAAGATCAAGAAAGATAAAGGGGAGGCCTTTGGGAAGAACAAGTGGAGTATAGGGAGCTATGGTGGCAAATAACTTTGGAAGCAGCTAGGCCACCTGGGCTAAATGAACATGTTTCTATACTACCACTTTTAAAGTTAAGGGCTTCGAAATTGTGACACTTGCACTATCATTAATGGACACCAGATGGTGCTATACCCTTAAACTCATGAATAAGGAAATATGGTCTCATTGTTATCACTTCATGCACTTTATTTGTATATAAAACTTAGGAATTATGTATTTATCTATTTATTTATTTATTGAATTAAAGTTTTTAGAGGGCTAAAATGTTTTTTAATTATTGAAACAAAAGTTACGTAGTACTGTTCTTTAATATTTATTAATATTTATGAGCCCCTGATGTCATTTCCTTAAGTATAACCATCTGATGGTTTGAAGGAGTTTTATTGGTTTATTTGAATTTATTAAGTTATATAAGGTGTAATTGGTTTTAATTCATTGTATCTGATGAAGTCCAAGTAGTATGGACGAAAACGCGAGTGGTTGGTGAATAGCGTTTATGCAGTTTGGAGTGTGCGAATAAAGCTGTGTTTTTAAGCTATTGGAAACAAGTTTTTTATCTTCTTCCTAGCTTCAAGCACTAATGTCTCCTAAGAGCCACTCCTGCTCCTGCAGCTCTGCTCGCTCCATCGGCTGCATATGAAATAAGCCTCATGGAGGAGTTGACTACTGAATTTAGAGTCGCCAGCTGGGAACCTACCTTGGCTGAAGCTCCCTCAGCTGTGGGATCTTGTAGGGTATCTCCAAGCTCTTTTAGGAGATCCCTCTGAAGCCTAGTAAAATAGGAAAGATAGTTCAGGGACCTAAGAGAGAAGGTCACTGATGAAAACATTCACTTCCCATATCTGTCCATCGTACGAGAGTCTTTATTCGGTGGATGGACAGATGAGGAGGTTTCAGCTAACTCTCTCTTTGTGGCTGCTGCTACCACCATGGCATCAACTGGGACACCTTTAGTCAGGAATTGTTTGTCTTGGGGAGCTGTGATAAATTTATTGGGTCTCCTCGGGACACGTTCCATGGAATCTGGAGCTGACCAAGCTTTTTGAAACATGACAGACATGAGTGGATCAAAAGGCAGAGACACCCAGGAGGTGGAAGGTCAGGAACCAAATGCGTCCAGGTATACAGACTCATCCTTGGAGGGGGCTAGGGAAATCCAGTTACATCTCTGCCTAAGAATCTCGAGGATGTCTGGAAAAGAAACATCTTCAGAGGGGGACCTTGGAGACCCCTCCAATTCATCCAGGTCTGTATCTGAGGTGACAGACTCAGGGGAGTCTTGGTGCTTCCTCTTGCACTTTTTCTTCCAGTAAACCTGCTCAGAATGCTCTGGGGAGGTTTTGGAAGAAGCGAGTTCACCCAATGGGGTGTTCTGGGGCATAAGTTCCCTACGCTTTGGTGCTGGAGGAGGAGCAGAGGTTCCCTACGCTTTGGTGCTGGAGGAGGAGCAGAGGTTGTCACAGGCACCGAGGGGGATGGAGCCCATGGGACTGATAGTGGGGCTGTCTGTGGGGACAGCACTCTCCGCATGACCTCGAAGGTGTCACGGTCTCGACACAAAGAGGGCTCCGGCTCTGAAGAGACAGGAATCCCATTCTGTGCCGAGGGTGATGGCTCTGAGGCCGATGTGGGAGCCGAGCTCAACTGAGCCGACGCTCCGAGAGGGAGAGCGGGGTCAGACAAGGGTTCAATGCCACTTCCTCCCTTGGAGCCAACAAGAGAGCTTTGGCACCCAGATACCTCGATGGGAGGAAGAACTGAGGTAATCAGAGCCAACGTTGGAGCCAAAGAGGATGTCATCAGAGCCGAAGGAACCACTATTGGAGCATCCATGGACTCTGGCTCCAAACTAAGCATAGTCGAAGGAGGAATCAAAATCAAAGCAGATGGAGCCAAAGCCTGTTGAGGCGGGCTCAAAAGCATTTTTGCAAGGGCCCGTGACTTCAGCAACCTACTGACCACTCTCTCCACATCCTGATCCGATAACCTTGAGGATCAAGTGGAGTGGGAAGATGAGCAATGACTGGCTTTGCTTTGAAGTATGGGTGATTGTGACACCGAGCGAATCAGCTCCAGTGAAGGAGACCTAGCTCGTTTGTGGCTCTGAGATGGCTCCGAAGTAACAGTTGGAGCCGACGGAGGAGTAGTCTTGTCGGTGCTAGAGGGCACTGATACACTTGGTTTGTCAAGCTCACAAGTCAATTCTGAACATGGAGCCGACAGCTTGACTGGTTTCAAAGATTTCACTGGCTGAGATGCTTCAGCCAGAGAATCCTATTTTAACAATCCACAGATGATTAGCTTGTTTTTCCGCTCCTGCAGGACCCTTGGACTAAAGGCATGACAAATAGAGCAAGAGTCCTGCAGGTGCAGAGCCCCCAAGCAGTAAACACAACTAGTGTGCCCATCTGTCAAAGACATCTTCTGACAGCATGAGTCACACTTTTTAAACTCTGAGGTTTTAACTTCCTTAGACATTTGAAGTACCACAAAAAGACACACTACAATAATAAACTAAAAATTATATTAATAAAGACCTTAAAGGAGAGCCTCTAACTTAAACGGCTGTCCTTAAAAGGGGGGGGGGACTCTCTAACTTAAATGAGTTCAGGGAACAACAGAAGGCCTAGCGACTAAGGGGCGATGGCCAACACAGCACAAAAAACACAACAAAGGATGAGATAAGGGGTTTACAACTAAAGAAACTTACAAACTACTATAACAGTGAAACAATATAACAATTTTTCAAATAAAATATGTGACTTTAAATAGAGAAAAAAGTTATACTAAGCCTGAGCCAGTATTGACGCAACCTCGCAGCTAAAGCGGCAAACGAGATCTGGGTAGCTGACGCTGGGCATTCTGGGATAGGGGTAGTCTTGAGCCGGTAAAGAGCTCTCGAGCTATGGAAAGTGGCTGAGTCGGTGCCGAGGATCGGCTTCGAACCCATCCAGCAAGAACGAAGGTGAGATTGGGCAACTTAACATACAATATTACATTAACAAGCTAAGGTGCTATGCCTTCTACTGTACATAGAATGAACAGTTCATGGACAACTGTATCACTGAACATTTTAAAGTGACATTTATTCACACTCTAAAACCATTCTTTTTAATTACTGGGACCATGGGAGCACACCACTCAGTCAGTTTGCTTACACTCTCAATAATGCCAAGACCTTGCATTCATTTAAGTTCTTTCTCTATTTTGGACTGCATAGGAAATGACATCCTCCTGGGTGTGGTCAAGGCATAAAGAACAGCATTCAGTTTTAGCATAATTTTTACAGGTTCGTAATAAAGCAGGACATTTTCATCAAACATATATCTACACTGACTATTAATTCTAGCAATTAAGCCATTTTCACTGAGCAGATTCTTTATGTACAGACTAAAGAACACAAACTCAAATTTTAAACTTGTGCCCCTTCCACTCAGACTGTGCATGCAATATCAAAGTAGCGCTTCCAATGTAACAATTTTGAAACACACAGAAGTTGCATGAATAGGAATTTTAATTTGTCAGTCTGATTTTACATCAGACCTGGAAGTGACTGAACCCAAGAAAAATTCTTTTGGAGCATTATTTTGGATTCCTTTTCAGAAGCAACCTCTTTAATTAGCTTTGCTTTACAAACAAGTGCAAAATGGCTCAGATTCTTACATCTCTTACACCGTATGCCATGTGCAGCACACTGCTCTGGCTCATTATGAAAATGGTTAAAACTCGTGAATTTGCCATACTTGCTTTCCTTCCGCTTTTCAGATATACATTTAGTCTGCCCAAAATTATGCTCTTTATGAGACTTGCCAGTAACTTTGCATTTCACACAAATCATTTATCATGTTTGAATTAGTATTTTGCCTTTTTTACTAATTCTGCCGCTGTGGTGATTTGTATTGCTTCTTCAAAAATTAGATTAACTTCAGGTTGCTACTTTCACTTTCACATCAAGGAGCTCAGTCATATTTCTGTTCCTTATTTATCTTTTGTGCCATTAAACCCACTGGGAGAAATTTAGAAAGGTTACTGGGAGGGGTAAACCCATTTTTACCCCTAGTAGTAACCTTTTCCAATTCAGAGACAGTCCTAACACAATGCTCTACATGAAGATGTGCAGCATGGCATTAAGTTGTCTCCGTGGCCCACAACAAATGTTAATAAGGCATTCTGAGGGGTGTCCTATGCTAATTAACCATCTTCTCTCCCCCTGTGGTAAGGCATTTATGTAGCCGGGTGATTCAGAGAATCACTCAGCTGCATAAGTTAGCACCATTGGTTGTGATAATGAGCATGGCCTAGAGTTACATTCAACCATTAGTTTTGATGCATGAGATCACATTACAGGTAAGGGCTGAGGCGTTTAGTGGACATGTTGTAGTTTGGGGTGGGTATGTGTGTATATGTATGTGTGTGACTGTATGTCTGCAAGTATGCAGAGAGACAGATGAGTTGTTTCAGGTGAATGTATGTCTGCGTGTGGGTATGTGAATGCGTGACTGTGTCCGTGAGTGCAATTATGTGAAGGGAGAGGCTGTGGAGCACAAGAGAAGGGTTGGAGGATGCCAAGATCCTGTTTCTAGCTGCAGGAAAATAGGTGTTTTGTTAGTTATTTGCTTTGCTGGGGACTGAAGGCTGCGAATCAGGGTTGTTACAGGCAGCATTAAATTTATCATCCAAGGCTGACACTAGTGGAGGAATAAGGCTAGAATGAGGAATATCTACTTGTAATACATCATAATGTCTCCTCAGTTCAGGGGAAACAGCCATTTGTTCCAATAAAAACATCTCATTCATCCTGGCTATAGTTTGAGAAAAGGAAAATTCCTCTAAAGGAGGTTATAAGAACCATGTTTCCTCTGAATGTGAGATATGGGCTTGAGAATCTGCAGGAAAATAAGCCCTGCCCCTGTCTATGTAAGAATATTCTGACATGTCTTCCTCAGCAATTTTTCTGCTGACCTGATTTACAGGTACTGTATTCTGAGTACCAGGATTAACTGCTTGTATCTATGGCTTGGCTAAGGTAAGAAAATCATCTTTTCTAATAGACATGTCTTCAGATGAACAATGTTTAACCTTTTAATTTTTTTCTCAACAGGTATCCTTGATGACCAAAGGATAAGGTACTTCTGCCCCATCAGGAGGTGTCTTCCCCCAGTTACATCAAGCAGGCAATGTGTCTCCATGCCTTAAGAAAAATGTTTTTTCCATGCCTGATTCAGACACTGGATCAGCTGAAGAGGACATGTCTGACCCCAGGCTCATGGTAGCTTGGTGAAAGGACTACACCAGAGGAATCTGTAGAAGTGAGTTATCTGAGGAATGTCTGCCGACCACTGCAGAGTCACCCAGCTTCAGCTGAGGCATAGATTGAGCCTGTGGAGTTAGCAAGGCTCTTTGGTAAACTGTTTTCTTTGTAGAAACAAGAGAAGCTGGACCAGCAGGAGCAGAGTAAGTATCCATGCCATGAATGAGGAGGATGTTTAGATGCATTAAGCTTCACTGGAACAAGTTAGTCAGAAGGTAACTTATCAAGTAGTGTTGAAAAGCAGTATACTTGCACTTTCACACAGATTCACAGTCCCTTAAACAAATAATGAGCACACTGAAGTCCTGTCAGAAACACCTTTGCATAAATGTTAGTCTGACAGAAAAAAATGGCAGGTAGGTTGTCACACAGTGAACAAAAGCTGTAACATACTCTGTATAAGTTCCTGCCTCAATGAAACACTTCCCAATATTAAAATTTAACATGAAATAAAGTTTACACAAGCAGTACATTGTTTTACAAAAACAGCACCCAAATTAACCACAGCTAAAAATAACGGTTCCAAACAGGAAACTTCCAATATTATAAAAATACCAGGTTTCTTAAAGGGGCAGTACACAGCTAAAAAGACCAAATAAAATAGTCTTTTTAAAGGGCAATATTCCATGTTGAAGTGTTCCCCACTGAGGACATATCTACCAAGACAGAAGCTGAAGGCTTACTACTGTTCCTGTGAAACCTCTCAGCTAGGGTTACCACCTGTCCTACTTTGCGAGGGACAGTCCCTCTTGGGGCAGTTATGTCCTGCAGAAAAATTGTAAAAATGGCAAAAGTCCTGAGATTTTAGGACAAAATTATTTCCTATATTTTATGTAATAGTTGCATAAAACAGTTATTCTATATCTGAAACACCTAAATGTTATAAGAAACAGAATAAGGAAATAAAATGCTACAAGAATAAGCTTTTCTTTAGGCAAATAAGTAAAGTTCTGTCCTTCATACTGGCTGTAGGTATGATTCTGTCTGCAAAATATGATGTTTGTACGAAAAATGTCCAACTATGGGCATTTGAAAAAGTGGCAACCCTACTATCAGCTGCTTCTTCATCAGGTGGCAAGAAAGTACTGTTTCTTCACTCTGACGCTGATTTTCTCTCCAGAGAACTGCTCAATCAGCAGTCAGAGTGAAGGTGTGGGAAGCAGCCAGGACTTTTTGAAGCTGTCTGGTTGTGGTGTCTTAAATAAGACACAACCCCATACAGCCTGAAAGATACTGCAGCAGTGGGAATTATGTACATCACTAAACACCCGGCATATGTAAAAGTTAATGGAGCAACATTTTTGCAACACAAAAGACTTGTGGGAGGACACTTGACACCAGAGATTTAAAATAATCCACAAAATTCTTCAAATGCTATACACTCAGCCACAACCCAGCTTTTAAATGGAGTGTACATTCTCAGCACTACCACTAGACAACAAACTAAGCTAAAGTAAGATGGGGAAGTTTCAGACTTTGTTCCCTTGGCACAAAAAGCAGCTTGTCAAGCCAGAGTTTGATCACTAACCTAACTGATAGGGGTTTGTGTTGCAGTATATTTTTTATGCTATAAGAAGTGTGAAACTCTGATGTCTAATATTATTGATTGATTGCAACATCTCATGAACTGAGGGACACAGCACATATAAGAGACAACATTAGGAGGGTTCTGTAAAATCAGGGAGAGTTGAGAGGGATGTGTTGATATCTACGTGTGTGATGGTGGTGAAGGGGGATACCTGTAAATGGCCATGCTGAAGACTTTCGAACAAAGTCAAGAGGAACACTAGATGTCACCAGGGAGAAGTTTTAGATTAAGTACTTAATAGTCATTTAAAAAATTTAATAGATCAACTTTTCTTGTATCCCAATGTACTTTTCAAACAATAAAAAGAATGAAAATACAGTATCTGGCATTACTGACTAACTGTAAGTATAGTACAGTTGTGTAAGTAAACTTACCATAACAGTAGATGTTTCTGTGATCACTTTTGCAGTTGCCTTAGCTAAATGGATTATATCCTGCTAAGGATATAACAACCATCCTGCATCTAAACCTTCCATGCACCAAAATTATTAGTCAGCTCAAGCAGAGATGAACAAAAAGGAGTGGTTTGGGTGCCAAACCCTTCAGAGCTTTCATGTTAACTAAGAGAGGGAGGCGAGAGCCTGCAAAGGTCAATGTTAGGAAAATGAATATAAAGGCCTCATCTTGATAACAGAAAACGTACGAAAACTGAGAAATGGAGGGTTTAAGTCAGTACTGCAGCAGTGATCATTCAAACATCCATCGCTTTGGTAAATTTACTTAATAACTGTGCTATGTTCATCATACTGATAACCGCTGCAGTAGCCTTAGCTATATGATTAGACTACCACAGCTTAATGTGATTGTGAGGAAGAAGGATGAGGGCTGAGGATCCCTTGGAAAATAGTCCTAGCAAAGCCTGCTCTGGAGCTGGAGAAGGACTACAGTTTGTAGTGTTTTGTAAAGGCATTTATAATGGATCAGATTGCTGCTTCCAGAGTATTTCTAGAATCAATCCTTTCTAAAAGGCTACAGATGAAGTCAAGGTCCTAGTAGAGCCAGCCTCAATCCTGCTGGAATTGCTTTGTTGGAGGGGGTATAACAAAAGGTAATGGCATGAAACAACCATTTGGAAGCAGGGTATAACAAATGGTAATGGCATGACAAAAGAAGTTATGTACTCACCATAACGTTACATGTGAGTTGTCCATCTCGCCTTCATTCTTTACTTGTGGGTTTGGAACCGATCCTTGGTTCTGACCTGACCATTTACAAAAGCTCGAGGTCTCCAACTAGCTCGTGGCTTACTCCCTATCCCATGATGCTCTATGGCATTCCCCAGATCTTGTTTGCTGGTAATATTAATATATATATATATATATATATATATATATATATATATATACACACACACACACACACACACACACACACACACACACACACACACACACACACACACACGCACACACACAGGAATCCTCCATTAGTTTATAAGCTAAGAAGAGGGTCAGAGACAATCAGATACCAATTAGTAACCTCTAGATCCTAAAGGAGCTAAAAGGATGGGAGTAGGAGGGTGGGACATAAGAATGAAGGTGAGATGGACAACTCACATGGAACATCATGGTGAGTACATAACTTCTTTATGTGAAGTTGTCCTATCTCGCCTTCATTATTTATTTGTGGGACAGTGTCCCTAGCACCATCTTTTTTGGGTGGCTCACGGAAGAACATTCTTCAGAACAGTGGACCCAAAGGAAGCCCTGTCCCTGGAGGCCAAATCCACTTTGTAATGAGTGATAAAGGTATGATGCCTTGCCCACGTTACTGCCACACAAATGGCATCAATTGGTAATTTTGCATGGAAGGCAGAAGAGGTCGAGATAGCTCTCATAGGATGAGCTCTTACTTTGTCTGTAAGTTGTTTATTCAGTGACTGATAGGTATATGAGATGCAATCTGGTAACCATCTGGATAGAGTGTTTTTTGCTACTGAAGCTCCTTTCTTGGAATCTGAAAAGGATACAGACAATTGATCAGTTTTTCTAAAATCCTTTGTTCTGTGTAAATAGAAACATCATTGTCTATTTACATCAAGTTGGAGTAACATGTATTTTGCCTTATTGCCAAACTTGGGGAAAAAACTGGTAAGTCTATAGATTAATTTAAGTTTGATTCTGCGCATACCTTTGGTAGAAAGGATGGGTTTGTAGGAAGTGAGACTCTGTCAGTATGAAACAGCATATATGGAGGCTTGATAGATAATGCTTGTAATTCCGAAATCTTCCTAGCTGAAGTGAAGGCCACTAAGGAAATCATTTTCCAGGTTAAGAATTAGAAGTCACTGGATGACACAGGTTCAAAGGGGGAAGAATTATATGGGATAATATGAAATATAGGTTCCATGGAGATAGAGGTGGTCTAATAGGTGGTCTTAACAGGTTAGTACCTTTCAAGAAAGCTTTACAAAGTCTGTGGGATATAACGTTGGGGGTCATTCTTCTCCAAAGTGAAAATTAGAAATTGCTGCTAACTGTACATGAATAGTAGCTGCAGCTACTCCCTCATTAAAAGTTTTTGCCAAAAATTCCAGTATTGAAGATACAGATGCAGAGAATGGGTCAATATGATTTTTTATGGCCTAGGAGGAAAATCTTTTTCATTTGCTGAGATATAATCTTCTTGTAGAAGCTTTGTGAGAAGAAGTCAGGATATGTTGTACTGAGGCTGAAAGATTAGGTAGCCTAGCTATGTTTGGAATTGGAGCAGCCAAGCTGTCAACTTAAGGGTCTGAAGAGATGGATGGAGCATTCCTGATGGATGGGTCAGGAGATCCAGTACTGGGTCCAGAATACAAAGCTCCTCCTGAAGATGAGGCCGCAAGAAAGGGAATCAAATTTGATGAGGCCAGTAAGGGGTTATAAGTATTAAGGTCCTTCCAATGCACTGGGTTTCTGAAGAACCTTGGGTATCAATCAAAAAGGAGGGAAGGCATAGAGGAGACCCAGGACCAAACATGTACAAGTGAATCCCTTGTGGATTCCCCTGGGGGAGAACTAGGGCAAGGTAACTGCTGCATTTGGCGTTTATGGGCATGGCAAAAAGATTGCAGCAAGCCAAGCCCAATTTCTGGAAAATCATTTCTGCTATGTCTTGTGTCAGGGACCACTTGTGAGGCATTAGTATTGCTCTGCTGAGTTTGTCTGCTATCATTTTGGATCTCTCGGGATATGCATTGCTATCAGAAAGCACTGGGAGGAGGTTGCACACTGCCATACTCTCAGGGCCTCTTGACAAAGGGGGTAAAGTCTGGTTCCTCCTTGTTTGTTTATGTACTATACCACTGACATATTGTCCGTCTGGATTGCAATCATTCCCAGTGAAGAGAGTCTTGGAATGCCTGCAATGCAAGAAGCACCGCTCTCATCTCTAGGACATTGATGTGCAAGTGGGCCTCATGACCCTGCCAAGTGCCTTGGACTGTTCTTCCCCTGATAACACCCCCCCCCAATCTGGGAAACATCTGTGGTCACTGTGGCGAGTGGTTGTGGAAAAACAAAGGGTCAGCCTAAAGTTACTTGGTCACTTTTGGCCCAAACAAGGATGAGCTGTTAAAGGGGGCATTAACAAAGGATGACTTGAATGGTTTTGCAAAATTACACAGGTGCATCCAGGAATGTCTCCTAAGGGCAATTTCTGAACCTGCTGACCTACTCAGTCCATCAGCTGCATAAGAAACGAGCCTTATGGATGAGTTGACTACTGAATTTAAGGTGGAGAGCTGGGAGGACACTTTATCTGATACCCCTGCAGCTACTAAACCTTGCAGAGTATCTCCAAGCTCCTTCAGGAGAAATCTCTATAATCTGTTGAAATGTGTAAGATAATTCAGGGACCTGAGCATAAAGGTCGCTGAAGAAAACATGCACTTTCCATATCTGTCCATTGTACAAGACTCTGTTCCATGGATGGACAGAAGTGGACCTTTCTGGCAACTCCTTTTTGGTGGCCGCTGCCACCACCATAGCATCTACTGGGACACCTTCAGTAAGGAAGGTCTTATCCTCAGGGGATGTGATGAATTTGTTTGGCCTCTGGGGAACAGGGTTCACTGAATCTGGAGACTCCCATGCCTTTCGATAAACTAAATCCATAAGTTTGTCGAAAGGCGGAGACACCCAAGTGGCAGAAGAACAAGACCCAAAAGCCTTCAGGTAGACAGACTCCTCATCAGAAGAGTTGATGGGCTTCCAGTCGCCTCTCTGTTTAAGGATTTCTAGGATGTCTGCAAAGGAGACATCCTCAGAGGGCAACCGTGGGGACCCTTCTAACTCATCAAGGTCTGTGCCTGATGTGACAGACTCCTCTGGGGACTCTAGATGCTTCCTCTTACATAATCTCTTGTGAGGGACCTCTTCAGAAGGGCATTCTGGAAAGGTTTCAGAAGAGATGGGTTCACCCACTGGGGGATACTGTGGATTTGGGTCACCATGTCTGTGTGGAATCGGTTGTGTGGAGATGGACACCAGTGCCTTCAGGAGACGAATGACAGGATTTCAGAGTGGAGCTGCTCATGGGGACAGCACTCTCCTCATCACCTTGAAAGCCCCCATACCCATGGCCTGAGGAAGCCACCAGCTCCAAATACCCAGAAGGCCTATCCGGAGCCAAGGGGGTTGGCTCCGAAGCTTATGTAGGAGCCAAGCTCACCCGTGCCGAGGCTCAGAAAGGCAAGTTCAGATCCATTTAATGTCTGATCTGACTGTCCCCCTGACCCAACTGGGGAGCATCGGCTCCTAGACTCCTCAAACTCAGATAGCACCGAGGAAGTTGGAGCAGAAGTTGAAGCTGTAGATCCTGGAGCAGGTCTCGGCTCCACCGGTTCCACTACTACCAGTTCCATGCATTCTGGCTCAGAGGCCCTGAGGCAGGTCAGAGGAGGAATCAAACATGAAGGGAAAGTGTCAAACCTTTTTTTTTTTTTTTTGTAAATAGATGCACACCACACAACAATAAAGACCTCTAACTCAAATGGGCTTGATCACTCTCTAAGTTAAACGAGTGATTTAAAGAGAAAAAGTAAACTAAGTTGCTATATAGAAAATAACATGACACACAGACTATAAATACTTATATGCAAGCTGCAAGCTAAAGTTTAAACCACAGAAGGCCAGGATAGGGGTCAAATATGGGCTTTACGATAAACGACAGCCTAAGTGAAAACAGCAAGTAACGGACAGTATATGCTACAAACGACTAACAGGGCAACTACTAAATTGAAGTATTTGTTGGAAGAAGAAAGTTTAAGTATATAATATTAATCCAAAAAGAGGTAACTTAGCCAGAGCCAGTTGAAAATGCCCAATCTGTTTAGCGGCAAATGAGACCTAAGGAATGCCCTAGAGCATCATGGGATAGGGAGTAAGCCACAAGCTAGTTGGAGACCTCGAGCTTTTGTAAACAGATGAGTCAGAACCAAGGATCGGTTCTGAACCCACAAGTAAAGAATGAAGGAAGGCGAGATAGGACAACTTCACATCAACCATTTTGAAGCAGTGTGCTTTGAGATAGACTATTCTTTTGTCTTACCTTTATGAGAACTGAACAACTGATCAGAGTTCTTGAAGGTTTTAGTTCTGCCAGGATAATATCAGTGCTGTCAGTGGACATCAAAAGGATGGAGCATTCCTTCTCCCTCATTCTTAGGTTCTCGAAAGAAGACATGGAGCTGGATAGCTTGACTGAAAATAAACTCAGATACCAAGTTGGGCATTAAGGAAGAATTAGTTCTTGTGAAAAATGAGATAAGGTTGATCCACCATAAGATACTGCAACTCAGATACTATTCTTGCATAAGTTAGAGCAATTACCAAAACTGTTTTTCCGGACAGGAACGTCAAGTCAGCCTGAATAGCTGATTCAAATGTAGGGAAAAGTACATTTTTCTAAGACACAATTATGAGGCTTGGTGTGCAGCACCCCTTTCAAAAAACAGTTTTACATGAGGATGCATTGAAATCCATGGGCAGACATGCTGAAATGGCTGACAGATATATCTTGATGGAGGAGTAAGACAGGTCAGATTAAGATAACTCATACAAATAATGTGGATCTAGAGAAAGACTAGCTTTAAAAGGGTCAAGGTTCTTGTCTTGGTACCGACTAGGATATCTTTTCCATTTGCTAATTTATGATTTTCTAATAGTAAGTTTTCTTGCCTCCTTCAATACCTGCTGCACTTCTTCAAACAATAAGTGCCTAAAAGGTATTAAGACTCCAAGCAGTTAGCTACTGTTGTTTGGAGTTGGGAAGTACCAAACATCCCTGTCTTGCATGAGTAAGTTCAGTCTGTTTTGTAGTAACTGTCCATTGCCATTTCTAAAAGAAGGGAGAACCACTGTTGCCTTGGCCAGAAGGCAGCCACCACAATGATCTTTGAACAGTCCTTTCAAATCTACAGAATGACAATGAATATTTAAAAGGGTGGAAAAGCAGACAGAAACATTCCTTTCCATTGAAAAGAGAAATTATCTGTTTTCTAGGCCTCTTTGAATGGAGTCCTGGAGCATAATGTGGCCCCCTGATTGGAGGCAAAATTATCTGTCTGAGGTGTTCCTTACAGCTGGATCAATTTCTGGAAGACCACCGATTCAGTTTCTATTTGTGAGGGCCTTACTTGGTCCTACTCAGCTTATCTGCCACAAAATTTTACTTTGACAGGATGTAAGATGTCAGTGGAGTGAGACTGTGCTGAAAAGCTATATCCCAGGCTATCATGGCCAAACAGTATAGACAGTACAAAGGGTAAGTTCTAGCTCTCTCCTGTTTTTTTTTACTTGTATCACATCACTGCCGTGCTGTCTATGATCACTTATAATGATCTTGGAGACCACAGATGATTGACATAGTTGATAGCATTGATTACTGCCAATACCTTTTTCACATTTACGTGTTAGTGTTCCAGACACCATGTACATTTATTCCCATAGACACTGCTACTCAAGTAAAGTCTGAGGCATCTGTTGTTACAGGTTGTTATGGAGCTGGAAGGGAAAATGGGAGATCTCCATCAAAAGATTTCCTTTCTCAAAAATCCCCAAATTGGAACCTGGAATTTCAGGTGATATTGATGCTGGGATCATACTTATTTTAGGTACCAGTGAATTTTTTGGGTCTATATTGCATCATCGACAGAGCTAAATATCGAATCTACTTATGTCGACACATATACATCGACCGCTAATTATAGCAAACATTATAAATAGCGAAACTGAAAACATCGAAAAATTTTGTTTGGCCAACAGCATCAACCTGGTGTGATATACACAACGTAAATATACCTCGCACCGTAGGTGAATAATAACGTTCCTAAAGTGAAAAAAAACACACTACCCTTACTTATATTGTGATTTCACCCATGAATGTTATACAACTCTTGACACAAACAGAAATAACTAAAATAATAACATTACAGAAAAGCGTGAATAAGTGTAACATACTAAACCCGTGCAGTGGCGTGTAAGCAATCAATATAAAGTGTAGTCGTTCCATGTAACTACGACTTGCATACAAAGTACATTACACTTTCAATAACATAGCTACAGCACGCAAGAAATCCTCAGTGTTATACTCTTCCTGTTTGTTAATTACTGTCTGTAAGCGGTGTTCCCTTTCCACGGACTTCCTTATCGGAGGCATGGTCATGGGATGTGGACTTTAATAGTATTTCGTCTACAGCATGCATTCTTGTTATAGCCCTTCCCTTACATTTGTATGTATATTTTAGCCAGCAGCACCAGTATTTCCTAGATTTCATCACCTTTTCTAGATTATATAAGTAACCATCCACTACCAACATGTCCTTGTTTTTTTGAGATTTTACTGTGAGGTAACTATTACCTATCACACCAGGAGCTGTCAGCGTATATATAGCCATTGTTAAGGATACGGATTGCCATACACACATTTTTCTTCCGCATCACTCCTGCTTTTATCACTTCCGGTAATCAGTGTGTTGTAAAAGTTTACTACGTGTCTTTACTATATATAAATATAGATTATTTTATACAGGGTTCCTTTGTAAAAGTGTAACGTATGATGTGAATATCAAGCACAGTTATTGTCAATAACTAGTGTAGGTGTGTCCTGCTATAGATGGTGTATTACGTTACTAATGTACATGCTTTGGCCAACTATGCTTTTTCGATGTTATGTTTTTCAATGTTAATGTTGTTCGCTTTTTATACGGTTCGCTGTTTATGTGTCGACGTAAGTAGATTCGATATTTAGCTCTTTCGGTTATGCAATATAGACCCGAATTTTTTATCATGTAGAGTATTGTTAGAGAAATCACAAGAATCATAAATGACATGAACCCTAGTATCCTGAGAAATTCCCTTGTTGAGACTTTTATCGGAATCAAAAAAAATCAGCAATAGATCTAGAGATACATATCTCCCTATTCCTGTGGAAGGAAAGCTCTTTGAACTGAGCTGTATAGTAGAAACCTCAGGAAAACAAAACTGTGAGCAGGAATTACACAACATTTTTGGGTGACCTCCTTAAACCCCATTCTGTGCAGGGGATCTCTCACCCAAGTAAGGGATTCCTGACACTTTGAAAAAGACTGGTGAAACAGGCAAATCATCTACATAAGAACATATGAATACCCTTCAGTCTGCATTAGGCTTTCGCTGGAGGTAGACACTTTCTAAATACCCTTGGAGCAGTGGATAACCAAAAGTGTAATGCAAAGAACTGAAAGTGTGATCCAGACATAGAAAAACCTTAAGAAACATCTAAAATTCTGAGCTATAGGACTATCATGCTAAGCATATTTTAAATCTAAAGTCACAAACAAACTTCAGGAAGCAGGTTGTGAAGAGATACCAAAAGTGTAATGCAAAGAACTGAAAGTGTGATCCAGACATAGAAAAACCTTAAGAAACATCTAAAATTCTGAGCTATAGGACTATCATGATAAGCATATTTTAAATCTAAAGTCACAAACAAACTTTAGGAAGCAGGTTGTGAAGAGATAACAAATTGAATTTGGGTGCTATCACAAACTAGTTTTAAAAGGAAAGATTCAGAACGGATCTCCACAAATCTTTCTTCGGCACTAGAAACATTCTTCACCTATCTGGGCAGGAGGAATCAGTTCTATCAACCATCAGTCAGCAATTGCTTCTGGAGAAGTTTGCCAAAGAGAGAAATGGAAGTTTAGATTTTTGGGAAAATTTTTAAACTTGCCAGGGTGGAGGTGCAATTTGAAGTCAGTCATTCAAACTTGTTGGATTGTCCTTTATTCTAGGGGGAGGCTCTGCCTTTCTTCCTGAAAACTTCCTGCCACTACTATTTAAAAGTCTGATATTTAAAAGTATGCTTACCATCAGCTTGCTGTGTCTGCATATTTTGCTTTTTGTAAAAAAGTTATAATTGTAGCATTAAACCCCTTGATAAACTTGGAGAAGTGAGGTTGAACAATTTATAAAATTCCCTAAATCAACCTGTCTTTAGCATCATACCTTAAAAAAATCTCTGTAGCAGAGGGTCCAAAGCCTACCTCTCAGTATAAGGGAGAATTCAAAATTTCAGCTTTAACATCCTCAGGAAAGTTTTAAGTATGCAACCAATTAAACCTCCACATAACAGTTCAGTAGCAGGAGTCCTGAAAGTGGCATTGGCCTAACAATAAGCACATTTCAAAGAGCAGGAATCCACTTGAGAAACAGAAGCAATATGATTACACAAAGATGCTTTTTCATCAGAAGAGGGAGACGATGACACAATGCCCTTCGTACTTTCAAAAGAGGCAAGCATAAACTTTAACATATAAGCTTGACCACTGAGAATTTTAGATGTAATAGTTGCAGAAGAATACACTTTTTTCCACAGGTCTGTCAAAAGCCTTCCCATCCTTGTCAGAAGGGGATGGATTGGCATTAACCAGACATTTAGCAGCAGCTGGGTTTACCACAGAAATCACTGCTGGGTCTGATCTGCAGTTACAAGATAAAAACTTGTAAGACAGAATAACTTTATGCAATCAACTTCCTCGAGAACAGCAGGCTGGCTGTTAGGCAAGTTACAGGCTATAATAAATACACTTTCCAAAGCTGGAAGAACAGGATGAATGTACAGTTGTGTAAGTAAACTTACCATAACAGCAGATGTTCAAATGATCACTGCTGCAGTAGCTTTAGCTGTATGAGGTTATATCCTGCAAGGAAATAACAGATGGCCAGCTTCCAATGCTACAGGGCACCTTCCACATGCCTAAACTGTCAGGCAGCTTGAGCAGAGTATACTAAAAGGCATATTTGGACTTCAAGCCCTTCAGAGCATTCCTGCCAGCAGAAAGAGGGATGCTGAGCCCCGAAAGGGCAATACTTGGAAGAACAAAAAAATAAATAAATAACCACACTCTTGCATAAATAATGTATAAAAACAAAAAAAAAAACAAGGAGGATGGAGGAAGTGGCTACTGCAGTAGTAATCATTTGAGCATCTTACTGTTATGCTAAGTTTACCTACACAACTGTGCTATGCTCATCATATTGATCATTGCTGAGTAACCTTAGATTATATTTGTAGATTACACTAGCTTATTACATTTGGGAGGTGGAAAGAACCCCAGTGGAATGGTCCTTGCAAAGCCTGATCTAGACCTAGAGAAGGAATCAAGCTTATAGTGATTTGTAAAAGTATGTGCAGAGGACCACTTTACTGCTTCTACAATACTTCTAGAATTTAACCCTTTCTGAAAAGCCATAGATAAAGCCAAGTCCCTGGTAGAGTGGGCTTTGACCCCATCTGGAATAATTTTGTTGTGGTGAGTATAACTAAAGGTAATACCTTAGACAACCATTTGGAAATAGTCTGTTTTGTAACAGGTTTTCCCTTCTTACCTTCACAAGAAACAAACAACTAATTCAAAAATCTGAAATATTTATTTCTGTTAAGATAGTACCTGAGTTGTCTGAGGGCATCCAATGTATGGAGTACCCTTTCTCCCTCATTTTTGGGTTCAGTGAAGAAAACAGGAAGGGAGATAGTTTGGCTTAATGTAAACCTGGATACCACTTTAGGCATAAAACAAGGACTAGTTCTCAAAGAAATCCTCTCCTTCTGGAAAATGATGTAGGGTTGAATCACCATAATTCCTTGCAACTCAGATACTCTTCTTGCAGTGGTCAGAGCAATCAGTAAATTTGCTTTTCATGTTAAGAAACTCAAGTCAGCTAGGTTAGCTGGTTCAAATGGAGGAACTATTACTTTCTATAACACAAAATTAAGATCCCAAGGAGGGATCACTGATTTTCTTGGAGGCCTCATGTAAAACCCCTTTCAAAAATATTTTAACATAAGATCGAATTGGAAGAAGAACATCCATGGGCAGACATGCTGGCCAATAAATTTACTTTTATAGAGGAGTAAGAAAGGCCATAGGATTATAACTCACACAAATATTATAAAACTAGTGAACAACTAGCCCTGAATGGGGGGTGGGGGGTGGATATACTGTTGGCACCAGACAGAAAACCTTTTCCATTTGCTAATATATGATTTTCAAGTATCAGGTCTCTTTGCCCCCATTATTATCTGCTGCATGCCCTTGGTAATGAAGTGCCTAAAAGGAATAGCCTATTATCCACACAGCCAATTGAAGTTGATAGCTGTCTGTGAGGAAGCTTGTTGTAATTGCCCCTGACCATTTTCTAAAGAAGGGAGAGCAATGGTTCCCTGGTTCAGAAGGGAGTCACCACAATGATTTTGGAGGGATTCCTTCTGCATCTTCAGAAGAACCCTGGATATTAGTGGAAAAGGTAGAAAAGCATATAGAAACATTCCTGTCCACGGAAAAGAAAAGGCATATGTTTTTCAGGTCTTCTTGCATGGAGCCCAGGAGAAGAATTTTACCAGCTGATTGTAGAGAGAGGAGTCAAAGAGGTCAGCTTGAGGAAGTTCCTACAGATGGATCAAATCTTGGAAGGACCCCTGATGTAGTTTCCATTCATGAGGTCTGCCCTTGTCCTGCACAGCTTGTCTGCCATACAGTTATGCTCTGGCAAAAATGTAGGATGCCTGTGGAGTGAGATTATGCCTTGAAGCTATATCCCAATGACCTGGTACCCCCTTGCTTGTTGATGTACCATGTAACTATGGTATTGTCTGTAACATTTAAAGAGGTACTGGGGTCCATTCAGACAGCTGAGTGCCTTGATCAGGGCAAGCATATCTTTTATATTTATGTGCTTGCATCTGTCCTCAGTGGCCCACAAACCTTGCACTTTTATCCCTCCTGAAGCTGCTTGACAAAGTTTGAAGCATCTGTGGTGACTGACTGCTTTGGAATATGAAGAGAGAAGGGGAGACCTGGATTTAGGGAAATCTGTTGTCTCCACCAAGTGATTTCTCTTCTGACACTGGGATTTGAAAAGATAAAGGGTGTTATTACTGGGACCAAAAAGACTTTGCATACAACTGTATCTTTCTCATGTTGAGTCTTAACAGGGATATAATGAGAATCATGGAAGTTTCTTCTTCTTCTACTACTTCTTCTTTTGGCTATTCCCATTTGGGGTTGCCACAGCAGATCATCTTTTTCCATTTCTTCCTGTTCTTTGTATCTTGCTTAGTCACACCAAACACCTGCATGTCCTCTCCCACCACATCCATAAACCTTATCTATCTTAGGCCTTCCTCTTTTCCTCGGGTCTATATTAGATCAGTGAACGCTTAAACAAGCGAACACTGATTGATCGACCTTATTTTAGCGAAAGTTAAAAATATCAAAGCAACAGAAACTCAAATTTTTTCCTAATGAAATAATTTGGTTGTCCGTTTCTGTTGCTTCGGTATTTTCAGTGCTGTGGTGGAAAGTTACGGGTCAGATTCAGGTAATTGTGCGATTGTATGGATGTGAGTGTTAGGGTGGGTTAGGTGAGTTAGGGTTAGGGCTCGGGTTAAGTATGTGTGCGATTGTGTGGACATGAGGGTTAGGGCAGATTTAGGTAAGTTAGGGTTAGGGAGCGGGTGAAGTATGTGTGCGATTGTGTGGACATGAGGGTTAGGGCAGATTTAGGTAAGTTAGGGTTAGGGAGCGGGTGAGGTGAGTGTGCGATAGTGACGGACTTTAGGGTTAGGGTTTGGGTTAAGGTAAGTGGATAGTTAGTGGTGTGTGCATAGTTTAGTGTAGGGTTAGGTGTCAGATTTTAGGTGTAGGTGTGTGGATTTCTGTTTGTTTGGTGTGCTTGTGTTGTGTGTATGTGTTTTGGATCAGCAATTTTTTTCCCTAAGAAAAAAATCGCTGATCTGACAGTTCAAGATTGTAAGCTTTCACTTACATAAGGTCGATCAATCAGCATTCACTTTTTTAAGCATTCGCTGATCTAATATAGACCCTTTTCCTCTTACCTGGCAGCTCCATCTTTAGCATCCTTTACCCAATATACCCAGCAACTGTCTTCAGCGCATGTCAAAACTAACACAATCTCGCCTCTCTGGCTTTGTCTCCAAACCATCCAATCTGAGCTGATCCTCTAATAAACTGATTCCTAATCCTGTCCATTCACATCAGACCCAATGCAAATTTTAACATCTTTTAACTCTGCCACCTCCAGATCTGACTCCTGTCTTTTTGTCAATGCTACCATCTCCAAACCATATAACATAGCTGGTCTCACTACCCTCTTGTAGACCTTCCCTTTCACTGTTACTGGTACCCATCTGCCACAAATCAATCCTAACACTCTTCTACAACCACTCCACCTTGTCTGTACTCTCTTCTTCACCTCTCTTCTATACTCACCATTACTCTGAACTGTTGCTCCCAAGTATTTAAACTCATCCACCTTCACCAACTGAACTCTTTGCATCCTCATCATTCCTCTATCCTTCCTCTCATTCACACACATATATTCTGACTTAGTCCTACTGACATTAATTCTTCTCCTCTCTAGAGCATATCTCCACCTCTCCAGGGTCTCTTCAATCTGTTTCCTACTCTCACTACTGATCACAATGTCATCCACAAACATCCCAGTCCATGTGGACTCCTGCCTGATCTCATCAGCCAACCTGTCCATCACCACTGAAAATAAGAAAGTGTTCAGAGCTGATCCTTGATGTCATCCCACCTCCACCTTGAATGCATCTGTCACTCCTACTGCAGATCTCACCACTGTCACACTACCCTCATACATATCCTGTACCACTCTTACATACTTCTCTGCCACTCCTGACTTCCTGATACAATACCATAACTCCTCTCTAGGCACCCTGTCATTTGCTTTCTCTCAGTCCACAAAGACACAGTGCAACTCCTTCTGAACTTCTCTATACTTCTCCATTAACACCCTTACAGCAAACATCACATCTGTATTGCTCTTTCCCGGCATGAAACCATACTGTTGCTCACTAATCATCATCTCCCTTCTTAACCTAGCTACTCTTTTCCATAACTTCATGCTGTGACTGATCAATTTTATTCCTCTTTAGTTATTACAGCTCTGCACATCACCCTTATTCTTAAAAATTGGTACCAAAACACTTTTCCACTCCTCAGGCATCCTCTCACTTTCCAAGATTTCATTAAACAATCTGGTTAAGATCTCCACTGCCATCTCTCCTAAATACCTCAATGTTTCCAGAGGTATGTCATTTGGACCAACAGCCTTTCCATTCTTCATCCTCTTCATAGCTATCCTTACTTCCTCCTTGCTAATCCATTAGTATTCTCTTGCAGTGATGATAGCTGTCAACATCTTAGCACAAAAAACCTGGACAAAAGCAAAAATAATGGGGGGACAAAGCCCCAAAAACAGGGACCCATTTTAAATATTGCTCTTAAAAACTTAGAAAGTTGCTAGAATAAAAGGTCTTGTATTACAATGCATTTCCTGAAGGATATGAAGCCTGAAACTCAAATGCCTGTTATTATTTAGTGAATTAAATCCTCATTGATTTGCCACAGACATTCAGAAAACCACAGATTTTATGAAGAATAGACAAAAAATATGAGTCAAAAGTCTAGACATTATGCAAAAATCTGGAAAGTTGAGAGGTATGATCTTTGTCAGGTACCCCCCCAGCTATAGCACTTAGATGGTATCTCCTAGCTCCTTGAGGAGATCCCTCTGAAGATGAGTAAAGTGGGATAAATAATTCAGCAACCTAAAGGTAAAGGCTGCTGAAGAGAGCATACACTTACCATATCTGTCTATCATTCGAGGCACCTTATTCTGTGGCTGGACAGATGAAGACGTTTCGGATAATTCCTTCTTGGTGGCCACCGCCACCACCATAGCATCTACTGGGACACGTTTGGTTAGAAAGTGTTTCTCCTCTGGGGCTGTAATGAATTTGTTTGGCCTTCTCAGAACTGGTTCCATCAACTCTGGAGAGCCCCACTCCTTTCAACTGACTACACCAAGGAGCTGGTTGAAAGGCAGAGACACCCAAGAAGTGGAGGGTTGAGAACCAAATGCCTCCAGGTATAACGACTCATCTTCAGAAGGGGAGAGGGTTTTCCAGCCACCCCTCTGGTTCAGGATTTCTAAGATGTCTGAAAAAGAGACATTCTCAGAGAGTGACTATGAGGACCCTTCTGAATTCTTTAAGTCAGTATCTGATGTGACAGACTCAGGGGAGTCTATGTGTTTCCTCTTATAAATTCTCTTCTGAGGAACCTCCTCTGAGGGGTGCTCTGGGGAGGTTTCAGAAAAGAGGGTCTCGCCCACTGGGGCATCCTGGGGCATCGGTTCCCTACACTTGGGCTGGAGGGATGGTGTAGAGGTTGACAATGGCCCTTTACAGGAAAGCGTAGCTGGAGCCAAAGGTGGAGCAGTCTCTGAGGAAAGCACACTCCTCATAACCTCAAAGGTACCATGATCCTGGGCTGAGACAGCCTCCAGCTCCGAGGAACTTGGGGACCTCCTTCACACCAAAGAGAATGGCTCCAAGGCTGATGTGGGAGCTGAACTCACCTGCACTGAAGCTCTGAGTGGGAGAGTCTGATCTGACAAGGGTCTGGTTTGACTTTCCCCCTCCCGGAACTGACGAGGGATTCTCAGCCCCCAGATCCCCCGATGGATGACAACATCGACAAGACTGGAGCAGAGGTCTGCACCAAAACACCAGGGATGGATTTTGGGTCCGATGGTTCCACCACCAGGACCTCTAGGCACTCTGGCTCCGAACTCGACTGAGCCGGAGGAAGAGCAGACGGTAAAGCAGCTACCGAAGTCAGCTCCATGACTATCTGGGCTGGGCTCATGAGGATTTTTGCTACGGCCAGTGTATGAAACAACCTTCTAACCACCCATTCTACATCATCATCTGAAAGGCTCCTGGATGACCGAGAGGAATGAGTGGAGGACTTGTGGATACCTGCCACAGATTGCAATAAAGGAGGCTGTGGCACTGAAGAACCGGATCCAAGGAAGGTGACTGGCTCCTTTTTTGGCTCCAAGATGGTTCTAAAACTCCAGGTGGAACTGATGGATACTTTTCCTTTTCAGAACCAACAGACTTCGGATCCGAAGAATCCACTTTCTCATATCTTTTCAATGGCCCAGAAGCTGGAGGCAAAGAAGTTTTGGATGACTTCTCGGTAGTTTTGGAGGCCAGAGTCCCTTCAACAGCTGATTCAAAAGGCCCTTCTAATAGACCCCTGAGTATCAACTTGTTTTTCTGTTCCTACAGGACCCTTGAACTAAAAGCATGGCAAATAGAACAGGAATCCTGCAGGTGAAGGGTGCCCAAGCAATACACACAACTAGTGTGTCCATCTGTGATCGACATTTTTTGTGTGCAAGAATCACACTTCTTAAAACTAGACTGTTTAGACATCCTGTTAAGTCACTATCAGCAACAAAGTCACAACCAGTAATAAAGTCACAAAAAATAGTAAATTTGTCACACAAGTCCAAGAACATAGCAAAAAGGATAAATAACACCACAAAAAAACAACTACACTAGAAAGAACCAAGGTTTTTTTTTTTTTTTGAAAAAGAAAGTTAGAAGGAAAAGGGGTTAGAGGAGAGTCTCTAACTTAAACGACGTACTCCTCTAACCTGAGGAGACTACTCTAACTTAAACAGTGAAAGCTAAAGATTTAGAACAGGAGAAAGGGAGCTCTCTAACTAAAATGGGCTAAGCTATGGAAAGACAAGAAAAAGGAATCCTCTAATTAACTGGACTCACTAAAATGAGGCAACCATTAGATAGAAGGCCTAAGAAGATGATGGCCCACACAAGTCAGCAACAAACAGCAAAAAAGCTTTTAACTAAGGCAAGGAAACACTGAAAGGATACAGCTATCTAAATTAATTATTCTACCACTGAAAAAACTACCAAAGAACCACACAAAAGTTAAAGAAAATATCAAACTTAGCCTGAGCCGGTGAAAAAGCAATCTCGAAGCTGCAAGCAGCGAATGAGATCTGGGTAACAGTCACTAAGCATCTTGGGATAGGATGTAGCCTCAAGCCAGTAACAGCTCTTGAGATTTAGTATGTGGCCGAGTCAGAACTGATACTCAGATCTGAACCCAACCATCAACAATGAAGGCGAGATAGGACAACATAATATGAAAAGTTATCCCCGCTAGTGTTGAATTCATTAGTATGGCAAAAATTGTTTGCAGTAGTGAATTGCATACTATAAAGATGAGAACTTCTAATAATACACATTTATATAAATATTGGCTTAAACTTCAAGACTTGCTTGAAAAGTGTTAATTGTTGTTGATATGTATAACATCGATGTATGGATCAGCTGTGGACATACCTCTCAACTGTACTGAATTACTCGTTTTTTACTGAGTTTTGGGTCCAAATAATGGGGTGCCGTGGCACGATTCCCGGGTGGCACCCCTTCATTTCCAACTTTTTCCCTAGCCTTTTTTATTTTTAATTTTCTTTTCCGTGTTTGAGCTGACATCATCACGTGATGATGTCAGCTCCGTCAGGGCTACCAGCCTGTCGGAATTGAGCTCAAGGGCTCAGTTTCCGGCAACGGATGTGAGCGGGAAAACTGATCTTCTGCTTTCAAATGTGAGCGGTTATCTCGCTCAGTTGCTTTCAAATGCGAGCGGTTCTTTCCAAGAATGGTGGCTCAGTGCACACACATTTGGATCTATTCTGATTCTTTCAAATACGAGCAGGTGAATTTATCATTACCGGACAGCCAGGGTGAATGCATGGATTTCTGGTGAAGTGATGATTACAGATTTCTGGTGATGTGAAGTAGTTATTTATTGTTGTTCAGGTAAATGAAATGCATCTTCTAGCACTGCTCTTCAGTACATGTTTTACCATGTCTACATCTGACAACTCTGATAATCAGTGAAAAAAGCAAATATGCAAGTAGTTATGACTGTTACAGATCTACCAAATTGTAGATGGCAGTTATTTGACCAGCAAAGCATCATAATCCAGGGGATGTGCTATGTTTGTAGAAATCAAAAAGCCCAAAGAGGATGGTGAGACAATAAAGCCCAAGGAACGATTGTTTTAAAATCGCAATTTATTACACATAAACGCTGAACAACCATACGTTTTCGTTTATACTCACTTAATCAGATGTGGGTCAAACTACAAATCCATTTCCATTTATAGCCTTCTTATTTCAAATCAACCAATGATAAACATACTTTAATAAGACTCAATTAAACAAATACATGCATATATCCTTTCCTTAATAAAATGCAGATTATTCACCCTGAACCTACAATAAAAACAGTTTTTATTAAAATATTTATAACCAATTCATGCATTCATTCAGCTCCCTGCTGAAATTAAGAGCAGCAAAATTGTAAGAAGAAGAAAATATGACTTGATGTACTACGCATTTTAATGTTCATACTAAGCTTATGTTTTCCTTATTTTACTTCTTTTTTTAAAAAAATGTTTTAAAAAATGGTAATAAACATTTTATTCTTTCATATGTACTGATAATAATGTTATTCATGAATTTGTCTGCTTAACAGGAATATCTAAGGATGTAATTTGCATTTCAACCACAAGATGGAACCAATGCTATATAAATGTATTTTTAACTCAACTTTTTTAAACATGTTTATAGTTATTATTAAATGTTTTAACTTACCCGCGGTGGTGGTGCTGCGGTAGCATTGTCGCCTCACAGTCAGATGCTGTCCGATTTGATTCTCAGCTAGAGCGTCTTCTGCGTGGAGACATGCGTGAATGGGCGTACCTTCGTTGAAGGTTGTACATCAGGGCTGGTAACTCGGCACATAAAAATCAACTACCAATCATTAGCAGACCGGAGTTCCACTGTGATGACCCCTAACCGGGAAAAGCCGAAAGACACAACAACATTAAATGTTTTAACTTATTATAGATTTTTCATGAATTGGTTATAAATATTTTAATAAAAACTGGTTTTATTGTAGGTTCAGGGTGAATAATCTGCATTTTATTGAGGAAAGGATATATGCATGTATTTCTTTAATTGAGTCTTATTAAAGTATGTTTGTCATTGGTTGATTTGAAATAGGAAGGCTATAAATGGAATGGATTTGTAGTTTGACCCACATCTGATGAAATGATTATAAACTAAAACATATGGTTGTTCAGCATTTATGTGTAATAAATTGCGATTTTAAAACAATCGTTCCTTGGGCTTTATTGTCTCACCATCTGCTTTGGGATTTTTGATTTTGTGGTTTTGGCTTGCCCATTTGGTGTTTTTGGTCTGTTATTAATGTTTGTAGAAATAATTAGTAATGGCACTGCAACTTGCAAATGGGCACAGTCCCTTTAATCATAAGGTTTATATATTACTTTAGATATAGTTAGTTTGCAATTAAGATGGTATTAATTATAATAAACTCTGGGTATATTCTTTGGTTGTTTCTACTTTAAATGCTTTGCTGAAAAACTTGCTTTTGCTTCATTTAACTGAATCCTTATCAATCATTATATTACATTAAGTACTGCTTGATATTTTACCAATGAAATCAAGACACAATCTCTCTGAACTCACACCATTTAGAAATGCCCCTTTTTATTTTATAATGGGAGATTATCAGCTGATTCAGCAATGGCATGCTCTGAGCAACATAATGAACCTTTCTTTGTGACAAAAGTCCTGAAGTGCCTTTTATTGGTACTAAGACCTGACTGCAGAAAATGGAAGCATAACTAAGTGTTTGTACAGGTCAGGGATGAAACAGTCTAAATGTAAATGAAACCATTCAAGTAAGACATATTTAATGATGAAGGAAACAGTGGTGCATATATAATTCATTAAATCTGCATTAAGCATAGCTGAAATAGTAGATTTCTTAGTGGTCAATAACTGTAAACAAATAGAAATGAAAGTGAGCGTACAGGAGATGTTTCCATTTCATTAGCCTTTACGGGCACATAAAAGTCAAAAATCACAAGGTGTTGAAAGAATTTCTGATTAAGTAGTGTGTGTGTGTGTGTGTGTGTGTGTGTGTGTGTGTGTGTGTGTGTGTGTGTGTGTGTGTGTGTGTGTGAATGCCCCAATGTAATATACCAGGTGGCTAGAGGCAGGCTCAAACCCTGTACCTTGGGTACAGGGTAAAAAAGAGCCTAAAGTCCCTAGTCACCAACACTTGTGAATTTATGCCTCATTTTTTTATCTGTTCTTTATAAAATCTGTGGTTTTCAGGATTTGTGGCAAATCACTTAAGGACTGAATTCACTAAGTAATGACAGACATTTGAATTTCAGACCTTATATTCTTCAGAAAATAAATGGTAACACAGAACCTTCTATTGTGGCAAATCACTAAAGGATTGAATTTACTAAGTAATGACAGGCATTTGAATTTCAGACTTCATATTCTTCAGAAAATAAATGGTAACACAAAATCTTTTATTCTAGCATTTTTCTAAGTTTAAGCCTTGTCCAGGTTTTTTTGTGATAACAGGTTGAGGGTAGCTATGGTGAGAAGTGATAACTGAATTCTGTATTCCCCCATTATTGGCTTTGTCCAGGTTTTTTTTTTTTGGCTAACAGGTTGAGAGTAGCAATGGTGAGAAGTGATAACTGAATTCTGTATTCCCCCATTATTGGCTTTGTCCAGGTTTTTTGTGCTAAGAGGTTGACAGCTATGGTGAGAAGTGAGAACTGAATTCATTAAATGATAGCCATTTAAGTTTTAGCCTACATAAAGTTCCTATCTTTCAGGAAACTGCTGATTTGGTATAGTGGTATGTTGCTCTGAGCTCGGAATGTTGTGCACAGGGTCCTGGGTTCAAGACTTGGCAGTGAAACTCATGGTGATAACACAGTTTATTCTAACAACTTTCCAAAATTATACAAGCAATGTTTAAAATGTGTCCCTGTTTTTTGGGCTTTTGTCCACCCCCCCCCCAATAAAATTTTGCTTTTTCCAGATTTCTTGTGCTGCAAAGTTGACACATAGAGTTGAGTGTTGAGTGGATTTTACAAGGAGCTGAGAGCTTCAGGGGAAGATAAGTTTAGTGTTGCTTATGCTGAGTCTGCTTGCATTGTTAATAGCATAACAGGTTAAATACTTGCTTTTGATGCAGAAGACTGTGGGTTCTATTCTCACAGTATGTAGATGCATTGCTGATACTGTACTGTGTTGTACTTTTAAATGGGGTGGGTGTGAGAAGCCACGGGTGTAGCTACAGATAGAACAGAAGTGAGAAAATGTCATGCACAAGGGCATTTGTGTCTCAGTGGAAAGAGCAAAAAATATTAACCCAAATTCAGGAACAGAAAATCAGAATGATTATATTCTGTGCTGCATTATAAGACAAAAAATGTGTGTGTGGAAGTGAACTTTTATGATGGAAATGTTCTGAATTTGGCAGTTTTGTCATTGGTTCATTTTGTTTCATTGCACCAGGCCGGGGGACGGATGGGAGGGACATGAGGAGGAATGAAAATAGACAACACAGATACCTAATTATGGTGAGTACATAACTTTTCAATCTGATGTTGTCCTTTTCATTCCTCCTCACTAATGGGTCAGAATCCCCACTTACATAATTTCTGGATGGCCCTTAAGGAAGGATGTGCAAAAGCATGGTTGAGCTAAAGGATGCCCTGCTCCTGGAAACAATATCCAGCTTATAATGTCTAACAGAAATATGAGTCTTAGATCAAGTGGCTGTAGCATAAACTTTTTCAATAGATGCTCTGGAAGAGAAGGCAGATGAAGTAGTCATAGCCCTAGTGGAATAAGCCCTGAGAAGCCAGGGCAAGTCTATACTTCTTTCAGAGTAAATGAATGAAATACAGTCTGTTATCCATTTTGCTAAAGTGATTTTTGAAACTGGCTGTTCTGACCAGCTTGTTGTGCAGGAGACAAACAGATAATCAGATTTCAGTAAAAACGGATTAACCACAAAAGTGAAAACAAGTAAAGAAAACAACAGTTAAGGCACACTGAATCAGGCTGCACAGTAAAAATTTAATAACAGATTAAATTAAAATTTACTGTGCAGCCTGGTTCAGTGTGCTCTAGCCGTTGTTTTAGATAATCAGATTTCCTATGTGTCTTTGTCCTGTGTAAGTAGAAACGCAATTGTCTGTGAACGTCCAGGAGGTGTAAAAGGTATTTACCTTTGTTTGAAAAGCTGTGGAAGGAAAAACGGCAACTGAACTGACTGGTTAATGTTAGGCTCCATTGCCACCTTAGGCATAAAAGAAGGATTTTTTCTTAAGGAAAATCTATCTTTGTGAAAAATGATGTAGGGAGGTTTGGCTGACAAAGCTTGAAGCTCTAATATTCTCTTAGCAGAAGTAATAGTGACTAAGAAGATCGCTTTCCAAGAAAGAAATTTTATGTCACAAAAATGTGCTGGTTCAAACAGCTTCTGAGTGAGATCTTGCAGTACCAATGTGAGATCCCAAGGGGGAGAGGGATCTTTAATTGAAGGTGTGACGGTCCCTACTTTTGGCCAGTAATCAAGGAGCCTTAATGCACACCACTGACACTGGTTAGGAATAGCCACTAGGAGCAAAAATGGATGCACACAGTATTTTCATATGCAGCTGTCTGCACCAAGCACAATTTCCTTAAGAGCACACAGGCCTGAGGCTGGACTTTCTCTCTCTCTCTCTCTGTGTCTCTCTCTCTCTCTCTCTCTCTTTCCAGGCCCCAAACAAGATTCCACACTGACCACTTTGGAGCTGTGTGTCCCTGTTCCAAGTAGCTGACACACACACTTCGATATTTGATTTTCACACACACACACACACACACACACACACACACACACACACACACACACACACACACACAGACCTGGAAAAGGCTGGCACAGATTTACCAGCTGTACCCCCTCTCCCCAGACTATAAAGTAATTATAAAGCCACCAGTCAGCTACTCTAAGGCTCTTACAAGGGTACCCAATTATACTGAGTAAAATTAATATTAATACAAATGGTAGAGTCTAACCAATGCAGCAAGTCTTTCAGGAGTGGAAAAGTGTCACTAAAATAAGCATAAGTACTCTTTAAGATGTTAAAAGTATTCTCTAAAAGACCAGACACAATGAAATGTATAGAAATATTTAATAATAAATAATAAAATAGAAAACATAAGAATACTGAATATCTAGTTACAATAAACATCAGAGTTTCAATCACAGAGGATATAAAAAGTAACACAATTGGAAAGATTTACACAGATGCAGAAAAACTATACTTAACTAATCTCACTATATTTCCCTGACTGACTAAAGAATTACTGTTCCCTAGTTAAGTTACTTACTACAGCAAGGTAAGATGATGAGTGTTGAGTTGCTCAATACAGCAAAGCAGGATGAGGAGTGAGGTTGTGTGAGATATCTGTAAGAGATACTTCCCATGAGGTTCCAAAAAACAAAGTGCTACTGCAAGAGTTCTGTCATAACTCTCACTAATATCTAAAGAATCATTTCAGTGCTGGCTATAGAATGACATCACATCTGGTCACCTGACTCTGGTACAATATAGATCCATAGCTTTGCTACAATCTGTTGCAATATCTGAAAGCTATAAAATCTTAGAAACTTCCACCCTTCCAGGGTAGCAATTAACTCATTCCTAAGGACAATACACTAAGATTCCTAGTCCTGGCTTTCACAGATATTTTTGTCTCTGGCTGCAATCAAACCTGTAAGATAAAATCTTATACCCTAAACCAACTCATTTAATTTTCCACCTATTTTTTCAAAATTAGCTGGATTGAGATTAACCTTTTCCCTTCCAGAATTATATTTTAAAGCATATACATTTAAGCAGTTATAATAATACTATCTGACATACATTTAAATCTCTTTTCTGTCCAGCAGGACCAATTGTTGATGTATTTTTATCACAAGCAACTCTACAAATACATTTTTAACACAACCATCTGTACAAATCAGATAGTCAAATGATATAAAATTCTTTACAAAACTCCAGCTATCTATGCTGGCATATGTTAAACATGCACTGCCCTTTTCTCCCTGGCACAGATAGCACTACCTCATATGTAAGATGAAACACTCCCTTCATGAAAGCCTTACATAGTTTGGAAAAAAAAAGGGTTGAATTTTTTTTCCCAGTATGAAAATTGAAAATGGCAGCCAGTCGACGTTTGATGGTAGAGAAACAACTGCTTCTTGAAAAAGAGTGCTAAGAAAAAGGATAATAGACACTGTGGGTGCTGAGAAAGGCTCAATATTTTCCTTCGATGCCCAAACAGAGAACCTTTTCCACTTACTATTCTTGGCCTTTTTGGTGGAAGCTCTCTGAGGGGCCAGAAAAATGTCATGTATGGAGGGGGCTAGCCTGGACTTTCTTACAATTACTGGAATTGGATAAACCATACAGTCAGTTTGAGGGCATGGAGATTGGGAATCTGAGTCTCTGATGGGTGAGATATGAAATCCTGTACGGGATTCAGAATCCAAGGTGGAAACTTGAGGTGAATCCAAAGAAAGAGGAACCACACCTGGCAAGGCCAGAAAGGGACAATGAAGATTAAGGAACTATTCAACCCATTGGCATTCTGTAGTACTTCTGGGATCAATGGTAGTGGGGGTAAGCATAA
This sequence comes from Protopterus annectens, assembly GCF_019279795.1. Taxonomy (NCBI): domain Eukaryota; kingdom Metazoa; phylum Chordata; order Ceratodontiformes; family Protopteridae; genus Protopterus; species Protopterus annectens. The sequence continues at coordinate 115,157,190 of NC_056738.1, read as the reverse complement.
AGGAGAACAGGGAGCCAATCATGGACTAGAGCATCCCTTTGTGACTCCCCCTCCAGGGGGATCAGAGCAAATACTTGTTGCACTTGAAGTTCAGGGGAGAGGCAAAGATGTAGTAACAAGGTTGGTCCCAATGGCTGAATATCTTGTTTGCTACTGATTGTTTGAGGGACCACTCATGAGGAGTCATAACTGACCTGCTGAGTCTGTCTGTTAGGATGGTGGTTGCCCCTGGAATGTGTATTGCAATCAGAAAATGGTCTAAAGATATCACCCATTCCCTAACTCTACTCTCATGGCCTCCCTGCACAATGGATAAGAATAAGAAGTTATGTACCTACCATAACGTTCCATGTTAGTTGTCTTCTTCTCACCTTCTTTCTTGCTGGATGGGTTCGGAGCCGATCCTCGGCTCCGACTTGGCCTATACTATAGCTTGAGAGCTATTTTTACCGGCTCGAGGCAGCCCTATATCCCACAATACCATGCGCTAACTCCCCAGATCTCGTTGGCAGCTAACACATAGTATAGTTTTATTGTTACCAAAAAATAAGCCTTTATACAAAGATATGGTCTTCCTGCTGGTAATACTCATGATATGGATAACCCTGGATAACTATGTGTCATGAAAGAGAAGGACTCAGAGACCTTCAAGTCTGTCCAGTCTAGGGGGCAGGAGGGAGGGACGCAAGAAAGAAGGTGAGAAGAAGACAACTAACATGGAATGTTATGGTAGGTACATAACTTCTTAATGTTAACTTGTCATTCTCGCCTTCGTTCTTGCTGGATGGGACAGCGTCCCTAGCACCTTGGTCCTGGGTGGCTCAACGGAACAGACTCCTGAGTACGGTGGAACCAAAGTCAGCTCTATTTCTGGAGGCTATATCAAGTTTGTAATGGGTACTAAAAGTATGTTGAGAAGCCCATGTAGCTGCTGCACAAATGGCATCTAATGGTAACCTTGCTTGAAAGGCTGTTGAGGTTGATAGCGCCCTGGTTGAATGAGCCTTAGGTCTTGAAGGAAGTTGTTTGTGTCTCAACTCGTAGACAAAGGTAATGATGGATGCTAACCATCTGGAAAGAGTTACCTTTGATACCAGAAGTCCTTTCTTTCCTTCAGCATAAGAGAGGAAGAGCTGTTCTGACTTTCTGAATTGTTTTGTCCTGTCTAGATAATACCACAGTTGACAATGAACATCCAAGGAATGTAGTTTCTGTTCAGCCCTGTTTGAATAATTTGGGAAGAAAACAGGCAAGTCAATAGTGTGGTTCAGATTTGATTCAGATGAGACTTTTGGTAGGAAGGAAGGATTTGTTCTGAGAGCTACCCTGTCTTTATGAAAAATCAAATAAGGGGGACGGACAGACAAGGCCTGAAGTTCCGACACCCTTCTGGCAGATGTTATAGCCACCAAAAACAGAGTTTTCCAGGAGAGAAGCTTGAGGGAACAAGAAGCTGCAGGCTCAAAGGGAGGGAGAATTAATGAAGTTAACACTAAATTTAGATCCCATTGTGGAGAAGGATCCTTAATGGGAGGTCTGAGCAAGAAGATGCCCCTGAGGAAAGCTTTACAGAGCTTATGTGACATAATATTGGTTTCCGAGAGCCCTACATGAAAATTGGCAATGACCGCTAGTTGTACTCTGATAGTGGCCAACGACGACCCTGAATGAAAAAGCTCCGCTAGAAAATCTACAACTTCATGAATTGGTGCATTAAAAGGATCTAAGGACCTAGCTTCTGCCCAGAATGAAAAATGCTTCCATTTACTTGCATAAGTCTTCCTAGTATTGGACTTATGGGAGGCAAGAATGATATCACGGACAGGAAGAGAAATAAAGGGAAGCCTGGCTAAGGTTGGAAGTGGAGCAACCAAGCTGTGAGGTTGAGGGAGTGAAGAGACTGGTGCAGCTTGCCCGTCAGATGGGTCAAAAGGTCTGGAAATGGTTCCAGATGCCAGGGCTGTTCCAGTAGATGGCTGTGCAGGAACGGAAACCATACTTGTCGAGGCCAGTACGGGGCAATGAGGATCATTTTGGATCTCAATGCGGTTGCTTTCTGAATTAATTGCGGAATCAACGGAAAGGGGGGAAAAGCGTATAGAAGACCCCAAGGCCAATCATGGACAAGAGCGTCTATGGGGGGATGGCCTGGTAGAGGGAAGAGTGTGAAGAAGTCGAGGCACTTGCTGTTTTGAGGTGTTGCGAAAAGGTCGCAGCAAGGCTGGCCCCACTTCTGGAAAATTCTCTCTGCTACTGCTTGATTTAGAGACCACTCGTGAGTCATGAGAATTGTTCTGCTCAGTCTGTCCGCTATGACGTTGGACCTCCCAGGGATGTGCATTGCTATCAGAAACCACTGAGAGGAGATCACCCACTGCCAAAGTCTGAGTGCTTCTTGACATAGGGGTAGGACTTTGTTCCGCCCTGCTTGTTTATGTACCACACTACAGACATATTGTCTGTTTGAACTGCTATAGTCCCCGTGGGAAGAGAGTCCTGAAGGGCTTGCAATGATAAAAGCACTGCTCTCATCTCCAGGACATTTATGTGCAGGTGGCATTCTAATTGTTGCCATGTGCCCTGGACAGTCCTGCCCTGATAGTGCCCCCCCACCCGATCAGGTAGGCACCCATTGTCACCGTGGCAACTGGAGGGGGAAGAACAAAGGGTCTGCCCTGAAGAAGTTGAGGGGAGACCATCCACCAGGAGAGGTGTTTTTTGCAAGTTGGGATTATCAAAATGTAGTGAGTCATTGGGAGCCGTTGAAAGGACCACTGAGAAAAAAGCATCCATTGGAGAATTCTCATGTGGAAGTGGGCTAAGGGGAGAAGGAGAATCGCCACTGCCATGAGGCCTAATGTTTTCAGTACTAACTTGACTTGAATTCTGTTGGACTGAAACAGAAACTGAACATTCCGCCGTATGTCTGTCACTCTCTGAGCTGGTAATGTTGCAGACATTTCTGTGGTGTTTAACACGGCGCCTATGAAGTTTATACATTGAAAAGGCGACAAGGAGGATTTTGCGAAATTTATGGAAATACCTAGTTTGTTGCAAATGCAAATGGTGTAATCCCTGGCTATGATAAGATGCTGCTTGGTGGTAGCGGTAATGAGCCAGTCGTCTAAATATGGAAACACCTGGAATCCTTTTTGTCTCAGATGAGCCGTGACCACTGCCAAACATTTGGTGAACACCTGGAGGGCTGTGGTGAGACCAAATGGCAGGGCTCTGAATTGGTAATGACTGGCTCCCAGCTGGAAGCGGAGAAACCTCCTGGAGTGCCTGTGTATCTTTACATGATAGTACACGTCCTGAAGGTCTAACGAGCACATCCAGTTGTCTCTGCCCAAGAAGGGCAGAATGGACTGCAGCGTTATCATCCGAAATTTTGTTTTCTGCACAGACTTGTTCAGTCTGCGGAGGTCCAAAATGGGTCTCCAGTCTCCTGTCTTTTTTGGTACCAAAAAGAACCTGGAGTAAATTCCGGATCCTAGCTGGTCTGCTGGGACTGCCTGGATGACTCTTTTTTCTAACAGCTTTTCTATCTTTAGCTGTGCCTGACCCCTTTGTGCTGGTGGTACATCTGGGAGGGGTCTTGGCAATTGGATCGGAGGGGAAATGAAGGGGATTTTGTAACCCTCGGATATGATCAACTGTACCCATTTGTCTTGACAGAGGGATTGCCAGGCTTCCGGGTACAGAGATAATCTTCCCCCGACTGCCTCCGAAGGTGGACAGTCGGGCAGCTTCTCAGGGATGCTGAAAGGGTTGGTCAGGGAAGGATTCCCTGGAACCCTGGTTCTGTGGACCCCCTCTGCCCCTGGGGCGGCATCTATTATTGTTCCCCCCTCTGCCTCTGGGGGGAAGTTCACCACGTGCGGCAGGCGCGACTCCCTGTGGTTTGCGGAACCACTTCTTTCTACCCTTCTGACCTTTAGGGTATGGTCTAGATGGTGTGGAAAAATGGACTCCCATGGCAGAGAGAGTCTTACCATCTTGCTCGCACCTGGTGAGGGTAGTCTTCCCCTGAGGTCCAAACAACTCTGAACCATCAAAGGGGGTGTTGGTGAAGGACGCCTTGAAGGGATCAGCAAAATTACAGAGTCGCATCCAGGCGTGACGTCTCAATGCAACACCTGTGCCTGCGGCCCTACTAGCTCCATCGGCTGCATAAGAGATAAGCCACATGGAGGAGTTGGCAATGGAATTCAGGGTAGCCAGCTGGGAGTTAATCTTGTCCTGATACCCCACAGCAGAAGGATCCTGTATGGTTTCACCCAGTTCTTTGAGCAAATCTCTCTGAAGGCAAGTGAAATGACATAAATAGTTCAGCGACCGCATGGCAAAGGCCGCTGAAGCAAATGTCCGCTTCCCGTACCTGTCCATAGTCCTAGAGTCTTTGTTAGGAGTATGAACAGGTACAGAAGGATCAGCTAATTCCTTCTTAGTAGCATCTGCTACCACCATAGCATCTACCAAAACACCCTTGGTCAGAAATGGTTTGTCTACCAGAGCAGAAATAAATTTAGAAGGCCTCCTAGGGGTAGGTTCCATCGAGTCAGGAGCTGCCCACTCCTTTCTGGCCACTACTTCCATCAGTGGGTCGAAAGGAGGGGACACCCAGGAGGTGGAAGGGCTTGACTCAAAAGCGTCAAGGTAAACCGACTTGTCCTCGGAGGGTTTGAGGGTGGACCAATTCCCCCTCTGTTTTAGGATCTCTAGGATGTCTGAAAAGGAGACATCCTCAGAGGGGGATCTCGGGGAACCCTCCGACTCATCCAAGTCGGTGTCCGAAGTGAGAGACTCGGGGGAGTCCACGTGCTTCCTCTTGCACTTTCTTTTCCTAGGGGGTTCCCCTGAAACTTCAGGGGAGGCCTCGGACGAGGAAGAGACACCCAAAGTGGGTACCCTGCGCTTTGGATCTCTGCTATCAGTTTCAAGAGGATGACCAGAGACCGTAACAGGCACTGTAGAGGGAGGAGCTGAAGGAACCAACCTTGGAGCGGACACCGGATCCAGCACGCTCCTCATCACCTCAAAGGCTCCCCTATCAGGCACCGAAGACAGCCCTGGCTCCGAGGATACCAGGACCGCCCCCGGCGCCGACAGAGAAGGCTCCGAGAATGATGTTGGGGCCGAACTAACTAGAGCTGACCCTCCGAGAGGGAGAACGGGGTCGGACAAGGGTCCGATGCCACTCGCCCCCTCGGAGCCGACGATGGAGTCTCGGCACCCGGACCTCTCCACGGACGGCACCAATGAAGAGGTCGGAGCCAACGACGTCAGAGCCAAAGTTGGTAGTATCAGCTCCGACGTGGGCAAGGTCCCAGTTCCGACAAACTCCGGCTCCGAACTCAACTGAAGAGTCAGAGGAGGAATCGAAAGTGGTACCGAGGGAGCCACAGTCTGATGAGATGGGCTTTGAATTATTTGGGCCAGTGCCTGGGACTTGAGGAGTCTACTGACCACCCTCTCAATGTCATGGTCGGACAGCCTGGAAGACCTGGAAGAATGAGTCCTATGACTCCACTCCGACAGTAAGGGGGATGTTGGAGCCGATCGAACGGACTCTACTGAGGGCGATCTAGAGCGCTTGCCCGCTGTTGTCGGCTCTGAAAAGGGTTTCGGAGCGGGCAAAGTCTTGCTCGCATCGGATCCAGCTGGAGCCGATGTTGGAGCACTTTCGGTTCTGCCAGCCGTCGACTCAGAAGATGGAGCCGAGGGTTTGGCGGGTTTGGGCAACTTCCCCGAGCCAGACTTAGACGGGGAGTCGTCGGGCTTTAATAAGCCCCTCAAAATCAACTTATTACGGCGCTCCTGCAGGACTCTTAAACTAAATCCGTGACACATGGAACAAGAGTCCTGCAGGTGCAAGGGTCCTAAACAATAAACACAAGAAGTGTGACCGTCTGTCAGAGACATCTTCTGACAGCACGAGTCACACTTCTTGAATCCTGAAATCTTAGTGCCTTTAGACATTATGGTGGACACTAAGAGTCAACACAGTCAGCACTCACAACTCACACTCAAACTCTAACACAAGGGGAGAAGTTAAAGGACTGACTCACACACACACACTAAAAAACGGAACTATAGGAAAACTATAGAAAAGCTAATGCCCGAAGGCCCGTCTATAAGTTTGACTAAAAGGGGGGGGGAGGGCTTAACAAATTTTTAGCTAATAAGATTTTAGGATTAGGTAATACAATGGGGAATATAATTAGATAGGGAAATCTAACCTTTGACCTAAAAAAAACTACACAAAAAGTTCTTAACTGACCTGTGCCGGTAAAAACGCAACCTCGCAGCGAAGCGGCAAATGAGATCTGGGGAGTTAGCGCATGGTATTGTGTGATATAGGGCTGCCTCAAGCAGTAAAAATAGCTCTCAAGCTATAGTATAGGCCGAGTCGGAGCCGAGGATCGGCTCCGAACCCATCCAGCAAGAATGAAGGCGAGAATGACAACTTAACATTGGTTTCTTCCTTGTTTGTTGATGTACCAGACTACTGACATGTATGTGTGAATTGCAATTGTCCCCAGAGGTGAATGTTCTGGAAGGCTTGCAATGTAAGGAGGGCTGCTCTCATCTCTAAGACATTGATATGCAACTTGGTCTCTATAGTTGACCATGTGCCTTGGACCATCTTCCCTAGGAAGTACCTCCCCCACCCAGACCGGAAAGCATCCATGGTTACTGTAGGTATGGCTGGGGGAAGAGAAAAGGGTCTGTCTAGAGAAAGGTCATGTGATTCTAGCCACCACTGTAGATGATTCCTGTAGATCTGAGACAGTTTTATGGGAACAGACAGTGGGCGATAAAGGATGGACCATTGGACTGCTATGGTCCACTGGAGAACTCTCATGAAGGACCTTGCTAAGGGGACTAGAACAATTGTGGCTGCCTATTGATCCTACAGCCCATAAAACCAACTTGACTGGTGGTCGCAGGTGCTCTAGTACAGCTTGAATGTGTTGTCTCCGAGATAAAATGCAGTGTACTTGTGTTCTTGTACTCTAAGTTTTGCACAGGTGTCAAGTTAAATTTTTCTAGATTTACTGTGATACCTAGGTGGTTGAAGATTCTCACTAGACAGTTCCTTGATTGTAGCAGAAGATGCCTTGTCGGTGTAGTCAGGAGGCAAGTGTCTAAGTATGGAAACACCTGGAATCCCTTTAGCTTCAACTGAGCAGCTACGACTGCCAAACATTTGGGAAATACCTAGGGGGATGTGGTGAGTCCAAAGGGCACTGCCCGGAACTGGTAATGACTGGCTCCCAGTCAAAAGCACAAATGACTTCTGGAGTGCCTGTCGATTTTGATATGATAGTACGTATCCTGAAGCTCCATGGAGCACATTCAATTGTCCTTGTGTAGCAGTGGCAAGATGGACTGAACCATAACCATTCAGAATTTTGACTTCTTGATGAAATGATTCAAATTGCTGGGATCCAGAATTGATCTCAGGTCCCCTGTCCTTTTTGGCACTAAAAAGAAGCAAGATTAAGTTCCGGGACCTCTTGGAAGACTTTATTTTTCAGAAGTTTTTGAACTTCTCATAGTGCGTACTCCCTCTGACTGGGTGGAACATCGGGAAGTTTCTTTCTTGGACCTGGAGGAGTTAAGGAAAAGGGAATGGAACAGCATCTGGATGTAATATTTAGCACCCAGGAATTGTTTATTATACTTGTCCAGGCATCCAGGTGCAGGGATAGATGACCCCCGACTACCTCCAGAGATAGAAAGTCAAGAAGCCCTTCAGGAATGCTGGAAGGGCCTATCATGGAAGGGTTCCTTGGAGCCCTGATTCTGTGGACTCCCACTGCCTATGGGGTGACATCTGCCACTGAAACCTCCCCCTGACTCTGGAGGAGGTATCCCCCATACAGGTCCTAAAAACAGCCTTGAGACTTCCTGAATCAAGTCTTCTTACATGCTCGCGGTTTCCTGTAGAAGATCCACTCTTGCTCACTGCAGGTCAGAGTATCTTCCACAGAGGGTCCAAACATGGAGGACCCATTGAAGGGGGCATTAATGAATGACGCCTTGAAGGGTTCCGCAAAGTCACAAAGCCGCATATAGGTATGTCTCTTGATGGCGATGCCTGTACTGGCTGCTTATGAAGTGCTTTTTGCCACATGCAAAATCAAACTCATCAAGGAATTAGCAAGGGAAGAAAGAGTAGCCATCTGGGGAGAAACCTTTTTCAGGTCCTCCTCCGACATGGTCTCAGCAAGAGAGTTAGACAATTCCTTAACCAGGTCTCTCTGCAGACATGTGAAGTACGCCAGGTAGTTCAACGACCTCAGAGAAAAGGTACCTGTGGTGTAAATGCACTTTCCATGTCTGTCCAGCATTCTAGACTCCTTGTTAGGTGGATGGACAGTGGATCTCTGTTCTGTCAGCTCCTTCTTTGTGGCAGCTACAATGACAGTGACATCTACAGGAATGTCTTTACTCCAATGCATGTGATCCACCAGTGGGCTCAGAAACCTGTCAGGGTGTTTCTGTCCGTTACTTCAAAATCTGAGGTTAATACAGGAATAGAAATGACACAAAACACCAAGGCTCAAACTTAACTTATTAATTTATTAAGCAAAACTTTTCTTAAAGTACAGTAAGGCTAAAACTAAATAAACAAAAACTAATAAATCATGTACTTACAAGCATATGCATAAACAAAATCATCTTTGCCATCCAGTGCAGCTATCTGTTCAGTCAAGGCAAATGTCTCTAAGCTCAGTTCAGATGCTGATGATGATTTTCATCTTAGCCTTGAGCTTTTTATAGTTTTTTTGAGTTGGCAGAATATTGTAGAAAGATCTGACATTACAGGCTCATCATGAGCTGATGGAATATTTTAGAAAATTACAGATCATCTCCTAAGTTGTAAACAAGTCTAGTAATGTCTGTCACAATCTTGTGATATAGTTCCTCTTGAAATCACATTCTGGTAAACATCTTTAAGCTGATAAACAACTTATAGGTTAACAAAAGTTCAATGATACCAGTAATCAGTGAGCAAGGCCTGCTCTTAAGCATATTGTATTGTTTCAGTATTAGCAGCATATAGTGAGGTAATGGCATATCAAGAACTAGCAATAATCAATATAATGGTTAAGACTGACAACATCAGTTTGTACCTTCTCATCACCTTACAATAAATGCAGCATGATATTATGCAAAATAACACAGAGATTATTGTGGTCAAAGTAAAGGATGCAATAACAAATTAAACCACACTGAAGCCTTAGATGACCACATAAAACATCATACCAATGTGAAACAGTTATATCCTGTATTTCATTTGCAATTTTTATCCTTAATCATTTTAATCACTGTTTGATATCATTTAGTGTTTTATTTAACAGTTGCAACACTGTTTGTCCTTCCTGCTTAATCTGTTGAAAGTCCGTGGACTAGGTATGTAATGGTTCTATGCTAGCATTAAATGTGACGCCCATCCATCTAGTCAGTCTAATCAATTCTCCAGTACAAAAATCAATAATTGCATGGATATTACTTTTACAGTATGCTCCACTAGTTGTGATCATTCCATCACTCCAGGCTAATTTACAGGAGGATATCACACAAACAGTGGTACCATTTAACTGGTTGTACCATTTACTACATACCTGTGCCAGATACATTCCCCAGTTCCATTATGTAAGCATGGATGAGGCTTCCTCTTCACTATCATGCATACTTTCACAACTTGTCACATCAACGGGTACATCATTATAATCAATTAAAGTGGATTCAATTTGAGGTACCCACATTATTTTTCCAAATTGCAAGGCAATGTAACAAATGGACAGACCTGCTTTGTTCCTTTTTACTAGCAAGATAGTCAAAAATCAGTATACAAGACTTATTTTCACATGTAAAATCTATTGGCTTTAACCACTGATACAGTTGCAGTTCCTTCTGCCAATGGGCTGCCTTTAAGTTTGAGTGAATTGCAAATATTGCTGGTTGGCAGCCAACTGAGATAAAATACAAAACGTCTGATTTACTTCTGCTGTGAGGTTATCTAAAATCTGTTCTGTATATGTATTTGTATGTTCAATCCACCTCCACAAGACAGTTTGAGTTAAATACTGTGTTACAGTTCTCTGTCCCAACTCGATCATGGTCTGCTAGTAGCTTAAAGGCCATATTTAGTATCTATATCTACACTGTTTAGGAATCCAGTCCCTAGTGCAGTACCAAGAATACCTGTTACATATTTCTTCTATATTTGTAATGTTTGTATTTGATATGCAAAGAATCAACTGGCCATAATTGTGCATTTTACAATGTGGATACCTGGTGGTAATATCCACTGCTGACATGTTAACTATCATTTTAATATGTTGTATAATTCTAGCGCTACTTACAGTTTTATCCTCTGGTATATCTTACCACATGTCCCAAACCATTAAATACAGTCAAACTATGTCCATGGCATATATCTCCAAGTCTTTGAAATTCAGCTATGCAGGAGGAATCTAATGGAGACTTAGCTAAAGAAAAAAAGGGTTGGAAACACATTTTTCAGGATGTCTATCACAGTTCAGTCTACATACAGTTGTAATGTTTTCCGTCTGAGTGATGCTCCAGGTTAAGGCAGGCTTCGTGTCACTGCATATAAATGGTCTCCCAATTTCCAATAAAAGTCACAGTCAGCTGTCAAATTTGCAACATCTTCAATAGAGGGACAGGATCAAGACAGTTATATGGCCGAAAAGGTTGGCTCCTTCCCAAACAGTGGCAATAATCTATGGAGAGGAAAGTACAATGGTTGTTTAGCAGAATCAAGTAATACTAAAACAGTATCACCAGGTCCATCACAAATTACTGTCCCATATTCATTTGGCTGATTGGGTGTGGTCACTATAACTTTCATTCCCAGCCATTTGCTTGGTTTAGTATCACAGTCTTGTAGTAGAATAACAGCATCTTGGTGCATACAAATTTCTACTAAAGGTTGTCCTTTCTGAATCATTTGTGTCTTGTTATCTAAATTGATAGCCTTCACTATCACTATAATGTAAAACCTCCCAACTTTCCTGGGAGAAAGAGTTTCCAGCCTGTCTCAACTAATGCCATATTTTGTGCTGGCACCCTTTGTTCAGTCAATGCACATAGCCAGAATCGAGTTTGATCAGTATTTGTCAGAAGAGGGTATATGGCATGATTCAGCTTTTCTATTTTCAAAACACAGCAGTTAGATCGAATGTCACTCATATGCATTTGCAAGGGAGTTCTCTGTTATTTAGCTGACTCACAGCTAATTCTAGTACCTTGCCCAGCCAATGTTCCATCATTCGTATTCTTCGAATTTGTTCTTTAAGGAGCCCATTATACCTTTCAATTAAACCAGCAGCTTGGGGATGATATGGGATATGCAGTACCCATCGAACTCCATTTCCTTTGCCCACTCTTGGACCTCTGAAAGTGGCTGCCTTGGTCACTTTGATTCAGCGGGAATCCCATATGTCACACATAATTTATTCAATCCTTTTAACACTGCTTGCTGGTTTGCCTTTTGCATGGGGATACCATTAGTAATCCTGAATAAGTGTCCACCATCGTTAGGCAGTATTGCTGGTTTTGATCCAGTGGTAAAGGACCAATAAAGTCTATTTGCCAGATTTGTGCTGGGCGGCTGCCTCTGTGAATGTGCCCATGCTTCTGCTTGCAGTTGCTTCTGTTTATTTCTTTGACAAATTTCACACTGTTTTATAACATCCGTAGTTATTTCCTTATTTAACTGCATACCCTCCTCGGGCCCATTTCTATCGCCGCATCTCTTCCCAAATGTCCAGGCCCATCTTGCCATACTGGCACTTTGCAGCCATCTTATCTACCTGCTGGTTATGCCTCCTTTCATTTGTTACAAGTGATGCATGGGCATCTACATGTCCAACACTGATTTTGCATTGTTGAGCTTTTTCCCAAAATCTTCTGAACCTCCCACAGAGGTCTGCCATGGATCTTCCAATCCTGTTGCTGCCAGGCAGGTAACCAGGTCGTCAGCCCTTTATAAACTGCCCAGCTGTCAGTATAGATGTATGCGGTGATAAACTATCGATGACCAGGTTCTGCCTGATTATTTGAACCGCAAATAACACAGTTTCTGTTCGTGGGCAATAAGCCACTGCAGTCCAGGTCCTACCATTTGATCCAATTTTGGCAGAACCATCAGTAAACCATGCAAATTTTTGTTTTATCAAATGGTAATGCTTCAGTTATTGGAGACTGCGCTGTTGTTCTATCGCATCAGCATCATCCAGAATTACCAGTCCAGGCAACTGTTGTTGTACCTGAGACACCCCAGGCACGATGTTGGCCCTTTCCTGTAAATACCACTTCCACTTTTGTACAGTCAAGATTGTGCTATCAAGGTTTTCATTATGGATTGGGTAGTCTATTTTAACTGTCACTGTTTGTTGTTTGGTTATCCCTTCTACATGAATCAATGCTGTGTACACCGCCAGTACATGCTGCTCAAGGGGCTGTATCTCACAGTTAGGATGGGACCAATCCCAAGGGTCTCTTTTCCCAGTGTCATCCTTCTGCCACAGCCCCCAAGACATAATATTATTGGCAACTGTTACTTCAAGGACAAAAGGTTGTTGTGGATCAACCTGTAGAGCCTTTTGCTTCTTCAAAAGCCGTTTGTTGCTTGGGACCCCATTGAAAATCACATTTTTCCTAGTTACATAGTGAATGGGTCGCAAAATCAGTCCAAGATGAGGTACAAATGCTCTCCAAAAGCCCATTGCTCCCAAAAGGCCTGTGCCTGTTGTTTCGCTTTTGGGACTGCAATTTTCTGGATACTCTCCAGTGCTGCTGCAGGAATTTCCCTCTCAGCTCCAAATCATACCAAGGAATTTTACTGATGTCCCTTGTTGTGTTTTATTCTCATTTATAGCCCACCCTCTGTTCTGAAGGTGCTGCACTACAGTCTTTAATCGGTCTCCACCTCAGATTTTTCTCCAGTAATCATTATGTCATCAATGTAATGAAAAATAGTCACTTTGTCTAGCTGTAACTTGGCTAGGTCTCTAGCCACTAGTCCATGACACAGGGTAGGGCTGTGCAGATATCCTTGAGGTAACACTTGAAAGGTATACTGCCTCCCTCCCAGGTAAAGCAAACTGGGCTCTGCTTTCTTCTGCTATGGGAATGGAGAAGAAGGCATTTGCCAAGTCCAAAACTGCATGATATGGTCCAGCAGAGGAAGCCAATCTTTCAATCATACAATGTCTGAACAGCTGCTGCTAGGGTGGGGCCACCTTGTTCAGACCTCGATAATCTACAGTCATTCGCCATGATCCATCAGGTTTCCTTACTGGCCACACCGGACTGTTGAATGGACTCACTGTTGGCTCAAGTATGCCAACCGCAGTTCTTGGATCGTCTCAGTAATTTCAGCGTGCCCACCTGGGATATATTGTTTGATGTTCACTATTGTTTTAGGTGGGAATACAAAGAACTACAGCCTTAACTGCGCTGACTGAACAATGCCGCACTCCAAACCTAAATGGCCCTACAGTGGTTTCCAAAGTTCTACCCTTTAACACATCTATTCCTAAAATGTGTTCAGGTACTGGAGCTATCACTGCTTCAATGTAAATAGGAATACCATCCCCAAAAGCTATCTTAATCTTGGTTTTGTACCTAGTGTCTTTGCCCTCCATAACCATCAATTTCTACATATTGTCCACGAAATCTACGGGGTTGCCTGCAAAATGGTTACTTCTGATCCTGTGTCTACCAGAGCCATCACATGTTGTGGCCCTCCCTCCAAAAATGGTAAGGGCACGAGGCGCCGGTCCCCAGGTGTAATTGCTCTTACTGTACCCCTAGCTACTGGGGACCCGCCTACTAGTCAATTTGTCTCTGCTCCATTCCTTCCCTCCCCAGTCTCTCTCGTCATTAAATTTTGCCACTGTGCTAGCTCCTCATCAGTAGGGATGTCAGGATATAATTGATTCCATCCTACCTTCCCTTCAGTGGTACTCCTGGTTGGACTTTTGTAGGGGTTTGCTTTTTACTTTCAGAACTTGAACCTTTTTCTTTTTGTTTCTGCTTCCACTTTTTATATAATTCTTCAGTAGCTATCCCATCTATTTCCGCAGCTCCAACCCCCCACCTCAACAGATCCAGAAACATTTGCTTTCTCGTAACCTTTTCTCCAGATTTATCTTTTGATTTCTCCGCATTTGCCTTTCTAGCTCTTCTCTGTTCTTTTTCTTCCACTAATTCTGCCATTTGATTTAGAGTGGCTATTACGTCCCATATCTGCTGACCTACACCACCTGCCAGGGCAGCCATCAGCTGCCCTTCCACCACTGTGGTGCATTTTGATTAATTTGCTCCTCATATTACTAGTCATAATTTGTGCATCTGGCCCTCTCGGAAGCACCAATACACCATCCCTCAATTCCATTGAGTAAACGGCAGCCAACATAGCCATTTCTCTTAACTGCTGTATGGCCTCTGCTATTGTTTTCCAAGGCTTATGTTCATCAGCTACTGCTGTAGCATCTGAGGCTAACCACACCACCAGTGTATTCACCTGGGAATCACCATGATCTATATTGTTTACTATTTGCTTTAGACGTGGGTGAAACACCAGACATGCACACTGGTGCATCTCTTCAGCATTTAGAGACACCGCTTCTCCCCTGTGTCCCAAACCGAAGAAACCACGCCAAAACAGTTTCCCTGGCCTTTGCTTATAGATTTGGATTATATTCAATAATTCAGCTTATGATAACTCCGCACCTCCACCCATTGTTGTGGTGCTGCCCCTCCAGTCCACTGTCCCTTTTTCTCAATAACTGCCACTGACGGAGGATTTACTATTTCAAAATCACTATCACCCTCATCTGTTGAGGGAAATCACCTTCCCACTTCTCAGGATCAAACTCTGCCTTACAGCAAAGCACGAACCCGAGGCCTTGAGGGTGGATGGCGTTGTCTTCTCCCATTTCGTTGTTCACGCTGTTGTATTATCCGAGTAGCTAAAGTCACTGAATTAGATTTCCAGTGCTCAGCTTCCTCCCCTACTTTAACAAGTGCCATGTTTGCCTTCTCCAAGGCATCTCTATCTAATCTATGTGTGTGTGTGAGTTCTTCTTCTAATTCTGAAACTTTTTCTTTTAGTGAGGCTACATCTCTGTCTAATTGCTGAATTGCTTCAAAGAACAGTCATCCGGTTGCCCCTACCCTCCTTCACCTTTTTCCCTTATCATCCAATTTTAACCCTTCTAAAGCTCTAGCTAGGCTATCAGGATCTGCCTTAGGTCTTTCCTGCAGGGTTTTGGAGAAGGAGGAGGAGAAACTTGACTCAATACCTTAGCAAGAGGATCCCACTTCCCAAATAATGCTGTCAAAGTAGCATCAACACCCAACTTATTTGGGGTGCTTAATGCAACATCCTTCTTACCTATACCTAGGTGTTTTAAAGGAAAAAACATTGGTTGTTGTTGTGACATCTCCACTGCAAACCCCAGATCCTGCCGACTACGCCAAGTGTTTCTGTCCGTTACTTCAAAATCTGAGGTTAATACAGGAACAGAAATGACACAAAACACCAAGGCTCAAACTTAACTTATTAATTTATTAAGCAAAACTTTTTAAAGTACAGTAAGGCTAAAACTAAATAAACAAAACTAATAAATCATGTACTTACAAGCATATGCATAAACAAAATCATCTTTGCCACCGATAGGAAACTTCAAATCCTATCCAGTGCAGCTATCTGTTCAGTCAAGGCAAAATGTCTCTAAGCTCAGTTCAGGCTGGTGCTGTGATCAAATGCTGATGATGATTTTCATCGAGCTTTTATAGTCTTTTTTGAGTTGGCAGAATATTGTAGAAAGATCTGACATTACAGGCTCATCATGAGCTGATGGAATATTTTAGAAAATTACAGATCATCTCCTAAGTTGTAAACAAGTCTAGTAATGTCTGGTCCAACAGTTAGCTCACAATCTTGTGATATAGTTCCTCTTTGAAATCCCCACATTCTGGTAAACATCTTTTAAGCTGATAAACAACTTATAGGTTAACAAAAGTTCAATGATACCAGTAATCAGTGAGCAAGGCCTGCTCTTAAGCATATTGTATTGTTTCAGTATTAGCAGCATATAGTGAGGTAATGGCATATCAAGAACTAGCAATAATCAATCTGGCAATAATTAAACATACACAAAACTGGTAGGCTGTGTGGATCCGTCACACAGGGTATTTGGGGAAAGGCTCGAATGTGTCTGGTTCCTTCCAGGCCCAGCGGAAGAGTAGGTCAATCAGCTCATCCACTGGGGGAGTCACTCAGGACATAGACAGGCCCATCCCAAAGGTCTCCAGGAACACTGGTTCCTGACAAGAATGAGGTTGGGCAGACCATCCATCTTTCTGCCAGAAAAGTTTTAGGGTGTCTTCAAAGGAGACATCTTCAGGTGGTGATTTTGGAGATCCTTCTCCCACATCAAAATCAGTGTCCTCTGTGAGGGACTCCAAAGAGAAGTCTATGTACCTCCTTTTACAGTTTTTCTTTCAAGGGCCTTCCTCCATGGCGTGTTCTGGGGAGGTATCACAAGAAGGGGGCTCCCTGAGGGGAAGTAGTCTGGAGGCTCCTCTGGACAGGATGACCTAGGACAGGAATGACAGGCTCAGTGCTCAGATCTGAAGAAGGAAAGGGTAGATCCTGGGTGTGAGAAGACAACTCTCTAAACCTAGAGAAAGCCCTTTCTGCCATGAGGAAGGATAACAGGCCTGACAAAGTCCCCTCTCTCTCTCTCTCTCTCTCTCTCCCTTAGAACAGAAGTTACTTGAGGGGAGAGAGCAGAACCACTCAGAAATCCAAGGCCCCCCAACAGAATTGGACCTGAGCTGTCAAAGGCTGAAGCTCCAAGGGGAAGTGACAGATCCCACAAAGTTGGAGCTAAAGTAAACCCCCTAGAGGTGGCACCAATGTCTCAGATCTGGGACCTGCTCTGATCTGACAAAAATGCAGCAGTGCTAGTCAGGGATACCATTGGAGTCAAAGAAGGAAGCTTCCTCATATCCGATATTGACTCTCTTTGGTACCCAGGCTCTTTGGATTCCAAAACCAGGGTTCAGATCGGAAAAGGATTCCATATGGAAGAGGAGGGAGCACTCATGGATCTGAGATGTGGAGAGATGACAATACCCCCATCTGGATCTGTGCCCTAAGAAACTTCCTCACCATTCTGCCCAAGTTGGCTTTGGTGAAGCTTCAGGAAGACCTGGAAGACACCAAGGATGTATGTCTAGATTTGGTAGGGGTTTGGAGGACCTTCAAGGGGAGAGCTGGGGATACTGGTTCTACCTGAAAGGCTGATTGTCAGGCTACTAACCACTGGATCCAAAGCCCTGGTATCCGAAGAGGAGGTGTCAAGAATGGGGGATCCTGAAATAATAAAAGGTCCAAGGTCTGAGAGGTGCTCGGAGCCATGGAAGACAGATCCAATAGCACTTTCAGATCCAATGCTGGCCTCAAGACCTTAAAAGCCAACAGTATCTGATCCAAAGAAGTCTTCAGATCCAAGCTTTTGTGAGAGGTGCTTGGATCAAAAGTCAACTAATCTGAGACCTTAGTCTTTTTCTTGGCATGCTCCAACTCCACAAAGGAAGGTGAGAGGGAGTGTTTGGAGCCAGTATGTTTAAGGGGGGTTTGAGCCCCAGATCTGGTGGACACAGGCAACAAGCCCTTTAAAATGAGCTTGGTTCAGCTCTCAGCTAATGCACAAGAGTTGAATGCTGCACAAACATTCTACATCCAAATGGTCTGGGCCTAGGCTATAGATGCACTTGTTATGGGTATCTGAGTTGAGGATCTTCTGCTCATAAGATGTGCATCTCTTGAACCCAGTTGTCTTCTCAGACATAACAGAACACTACACACACTAAGCGACAAACAATAAACTAGCTAACAGTAATGCTAAGTGGTCAGCAAAATTTTTAAACAGTCAACTCTAAACTTTAACTCTGACTAGGAAGATTTTTTTTTTAAAGTGCCAATGGCATGAAGAAAGGAAAAAGAAGAAGAAGCAAAAGAAAGAGAAACCTAAAGTCCCTAATGCTTCATTAATTATGAAGGAGGTAAAAGAAGAGGAAAACAGGTAGTAATAGTAATAAGAATAACAATAGTCAAGCTAACACTATATATTTTACACTATCCAAAATCACTGGCTTGAGACTGGAACCACATCTGGATGCAACACACAGCAAACAAGATCTGGGGAGTTGAGGAAGGTATGGTGCATTGTGGGTAGAAGAAGAAGCTCAAGACTCGGATCCGAAGTCTTGGAAAGCAGCTGAGTCAGATCCGATGTCAGATCTGAGAAATATTAGTGACGAAGAATGAAAAGGACAACATCAGACACTACCTTATAAGAAGGATCAATAGTCTGAACTAAACCCTGAGCCAGATCCAGTAAACAATTCTTGGCTGAGGAAATTTGAGGATGAGTAGATACATGCTTAGTTTTATGCTTCTTTTTTTACTTAAAAAAATAGGACTGATAAAGTTATTGATGGCAGTAGCTTCCTCAGCAATGGGCATAACATTCTGGCAAAACAGGGAGTTCTTCCCTATTCTATCTCCCAGGACTGACAAGAGTAGCTCTACCCTGCCCAGTGAGGAAATCCCAACAGCTGCAGAGATCGTGGCTCACCCCCTGGTCCATAGTGGCTGTAGGTGCTACACCAGAGGGATTCTGAACGAAATATGAATGGACTGAAGTACAACAAATCAGAATCACCCATCTGTGCCTGAGGCAAAGTGCTAGCCTGCTGTGGTGGCCAAGGCTATTACATTTTTCTTTTTGTGGTTGGAAAAATGGCTAACAGTTTGTTCTATAGTCAAGATTTCCATGGTTAAAGAGACAATCTCAGTGTTTAAAAGTAGGGTCCTAATTAAGCTGACAGAAGTCACACCCACTTCAGCATGTCACTTTCATTCTCACCCACAGTGTCATTTTACCTTTAAATATCCTGTAAATCCAGAGTTCCAGTCTTGTTTCAGCTCCCAGGGTAAACTAATCTTTGGATTTGTGTTCCTTTCCAACTTACGTTGGATTGGGGAACTATTTGATTTATTTATTTTTATTTTACATTTGTTAACCAGGAAAGTCCATCTGGACATGTGTCCTTTTTCGGTGGAGGCCCGGGGAGAAAAGCTCCAATATCAAATAGTACAAAACTATGACCCCAGCTGCTGGCTCATAATTAAAATAAAGAAAGCTGTGCCAGGGAAAAGGGACATCAGTGTATACTAATTTTTAAATTTTGTATCACTCATGCTTCTACAGATGCACAAGCAGCCCGCTCAGAAAAAAATAGTGCATTTATCTAGTAGTAGTCAGAAATCAGCACATATCAAACTAGAAGCTAAAAAGGAACAGAAGAGTGTGTCTACTAATGCACACACTTGCTTTCTGTGGAATTGCTAACAGGTCAGAAAGTCACTAACCAAGCTAGTATTCAAAAATAAGAATACAGTAAAACAGGAAAGAAAGAGAAATATTTTTCCATTACTGTTTGCCTGACTCAGATGCTTTCTATAGGTAGAAGCCATGTCATAAAGTTGTTGTGGATGGCCACGATTCGCAATCACCATAGAATAAAATATGAAATGAAAGAAACAAAAAACTCTGTTTACTAATGTTTTAAAAGCCTTGCATTACTGATGCACTTTCTGCAGTAGCAGCAGCAGTGAGGTCATAAAATGCCTGAAAGGCTACTTTTCTCAAAGGGTAAAATGCACAGATTAAACTAATGAATGGATCACAGGGAGAGCTGTTGTCAGTACAACTGCAGTTTGATATGGAATTTGTCTATCACCTTTGAAACTTCTTTCAGACACTCTTTGCCCAACCCCCTCTGCCAAAGGTGAGCATGCTCAGAAAGGCAAACCTGGAATGTAAACAAAGGCTGAATCAAAACAAAAAATCCTTATGACTGTCCCTTTAAGCCAAAAACAGTGCCTCTTTCCTCGGGAAAACAAGCAGCAAATATTACTAAAACTAAAAAGTCTTTAAAAAAAATCACTTTTTTGCCCAGACAAACACAGTAAAAAGCACTTTAAAAAACACTTTCTCGGTCCCACAAAGTAAAATAAACCCAATGGTTTTCAGTTACTTTAAACAACCTTCAAAATGAAAGGAAAAAAAGAGGACTTCTAGGTAAAAGTATAATACGGAAGAAGCATAGCTGGTTCAACCAGTTCCCTGGGCTGGTACTATAAACCAGCACCCCAACCCCTTAGCTCTTCAAGTGAAGAGCAAAAAAGCTAGTCACTACATTGTAAGTGGTCAGCTTATTATAGTAAGGCTTATGCCCCCCAAAACCACCAGCTCTTTCATTGAAGAGCAAAACAAAAATGCATGTCCCTTCTGCCCCAGTCATTCAAGTCCCATTTCTGTATCCTGCCCCCGACCCTCCTTCAACATATTTTATTAAAAAAAATTCTTCTTTTAAATTGTTGCAACGATTTGCTACAAATATAGCAAACAGTTGCTACAGTTTGATCCATGCCTGCAGTGCTCATATTTTAGTTTTAAAAATAAATTCTTCTTTCTAGACTGTAGCAAACTGCTTGTTATAAATCTAGAAACAGTTGATGCAGTTTATACCCTGACTGCATGGGTCACTACAGCACTCAGGTTTTAGTTTAAAAAAGTTTTTTTTTTTACTTTTAAACTGTAGCAAATTTCTTGCTGCAGTGTAGCAAGTAGTTGCTGCTGTTAAGACCACACAAGGAGAGCTACAGCACATCAGGTTTGACCACACATGTAATACTAGCTTTTAAAAGCTGATATGGCATTTAAGAGAGCTCGGCTGATCATGCCCTACCAACACTTTGTGTCCAGGGCAGTTGCACCTCTTGCCTACCCTAGCTACGATACTACTATCCTATTTTTAAAATAACTTTCCTGAAGAGGAAAGTATAAATAATAAGCAAAACTATTAAATGGTAGGACTTTCCCCAAGGGGAACTTACCTTCCCAGCAAAGGAACAGCACAAGCCAACTATCTATCCTTAAAAGGTTCAGAGGAGTGCACTCTTCAGCAGCAGTAAAGCTCTGAAGGGCTTTGCACACATACTTGTCTTTTAGTCAGCTTCATAGGATCATAGGAGGTTACTAGGCTATTGGCTCTGAGGTCCTTATAAGTGTAGCCAAGAGTTTAGCCCATGTTTAGACAAATCAGCACCCAGTGCCCCCCATCCAGCAGGGACATGGGTGGAAACCCAGGGGTATATTTTCTGTTTCCCATCCAGTTATCCAGGTTGCATTTAAAAGGGGGGTAAAGAGGTACTCTGCTTGATATGGAAAGGGAGTCTATTCCATAGATGAGGGAGTCTCTGGGACACAAATCTGTCCCACCAACAAGTCCTGTTGATGTCACAAACCAGGTTGAGGCCACATGTGTGGGTTATTTGAGTGCAGCTTGACTTGCGGATATGCAGCAGTCCCATCACAGTTGGGTCCACGATCGCCTTGTATGCTAAACATAGGTCACCTCTAAGGAGTCTGTATGAAACTGAGTAGAGGGATAGGGCTTTTATCCTATATGTATATGGTAGATGTTTGAGGCCCTGGGGTCTCCTGGTGAGGAAACTCTGTGGTCTCTTCAGCTGCTGCATATGCTTTGCAAGGTACATGCCGAAAGGTGCGTTGTACTCAATAATGGGCCTTATAAGGGAAGAATACAGGGATGTTATGACTTCCTTGTTCCTGGGTGAGATACCCTTACTTATGAGGTGGGCCATTTAGAAGGCTTTCTGTACAATGGAAGCAACATGGTGGTCAAAAGTCAGGTTGCTATCCACCTGGGTGCCCAAATCCCTCACAACTGATTAAGTGCTTATGACGTTATTAATGTGATAATTTGTGAGGATGTCACTCTCCCCAAAGGGGATGATGATGCATTCATGAGCTTGAGGCCATGTTTCTGGCACCAGTCATTTGTCTCAGTGAGATCCTCTTGGAGGATGTCCACATCACTAGGGGAATTGATGACAGCATCCAGCTTGCAGTAATCTGCAAACTTTATCAGCCATAACCTACTGGTCTTGGCCTGCACCTCAGAAAAGTATATCCCAAATAATAGAGGCCCCAAGACTGAACCCTGGGGTACGCCACTTGTTACGGGTCTACTGCTTGAGGTGGCTTCCCCTATTTTGATTACGTGGATTCTATCCGTCAGACAGCTTTCTACCCATCTGGTAACATATGGATCGATGCCTAGTTGAGAGAGTTTATTTATTATGCCCGAGTGGGAAATAGTGTCAAAGGCTTTGGTCAGGTCAAGGTAGGCAGTGTGCACAGTCTTCTCCTCGTCCATGGCATTAGTGACTGTCTCAAAGAAGTCGACCAAATTTAGCAGACATGACCTCCTCTTGACAAAGCAAAACTGCGTGGGATCAAGTGTTTGGAGGTTGCCAATGTCCTTGTTAATGAGGTCCATGATAATTCCTTCCATGGCCTTGCAGATCAGCCTAGTTAGGCTGATGGGTCTATAATTTCCTGAATCGGTGGATGCTCCACCTTTGTGTAAAGGGATGACAGAGGCTGTCCTCCACTCAGCTGTGATGAAGCCTGTACTCAGACTTTGGTTGAAAAGGGTGCCGTGCCTAATGGTGTGGCAAGTTCCTGTCTGAGTTCACGTAGGATGCAGCCTGGGATGTTATCGTGTCCCATGGAAGGTGTATTTTTTGCCTTTGCCTTTGAGAGAGCAGTGATAACCTGTTCCCTAAATATAAGGGGAAGGGGGCAGGTACTGGGGATGTCTTGATTTACTGATGGGGGGCAGATGGGTAAAGTTTTTTGCTGAATCTGTCAGCCAGCAAGTTTGCTATATCTATGGCATCTGTATATGTGGTGTCCTTGACCACCAGTTCTGAACAGATCTGGGTGCTTCCTTTGAGGTTGCAGACATATAAATCTGCCTAAGCAGCAGAGACCTCCAAAGCATACACCCAAGCAACCGCTACCCCAAAACAAAACACGTGCAACACATAGCTCACAAAGCCAGTGTGCCGAACAGTCACAGCCCTTAAGGCTAAACAACACACCTGATACACTTGTAATAGGTGACTCTATCGTCAGGCACACTGACGTCCCGCTCACCAGGCTGAACAAGGAGAAGGTCACGGTGAGCTGCCTGTCAGGCGCTAGGATCCGCCACATAACACAAGCACTCAGGTCACTCCAAGGCAAATACAAATATGACTCAGTCATTGTCCATGCTGGTATGAATGACCTGAGACGTACCTCCCTGGACTACATGAAAAGAGACATAGAGGAGCTCTCTGAGCATGTGGCCCAGGCCGGTATGACCCTGACCTTGAGTAGCATCTTACCCTCACCAAGAATGATGCCACAATATGAAGACAAGATGATCAATTTCAACAATTGGCTTAAGTATTGGTGTCATTCAAAGGGGATCCAATGCCTGTCAGCCTGGGATGACATGCTCGACAGGCCATGATGCTTCGCTAGGGAAGGCTTGCACCTGTCACCCCTGGGCTTTCGGATATTGGCAAAAGCTCTTGCTACCCCCATAGTGCCTTTTTTAGGCAAGGCTCAAAAGGCAAACCACCTCCATAGGTATCACAAGGGATAAGAAACTAAGAGTAATGCTACTCAATGCCAGAAGTCTAAGCCTCAAGATGCATGGACTCGAAACTCTCCTTAGCATGGAGAACATCAATATCTGTGCAGTAACAGAAACCTGGTTCAAGGCTCCCGAGAGCACCCCAGCACTACCAGGTTATACCTCATACCATGCTTTTTGGCCCCAAAACTTGGACTGAACCAGAAAAGGAGGGGGAGTATCAATATTTGTCAAAGATACCCACACCTCCAGGTTGGTGGCACAGCACGAAGCATCAGAGACTATCCATGTGCAACTAACAGTGGGTAAAACTGCCTTCCAGTTTATAGCCTGCTACAGACCACCCTCCCAAACCCAGGAACCCTACTCGGCCTTCCTGAGAACACTGGAAAATATGAAGGTCTCTCCAAACACCATTATATTGGGTGACTTCAACTACCCAAACATAGACTGGGAGCATTACTCTAGCTCCAACACCTTAGCTCAAAGGTTCCTAGAATTTATAAACTCAAATGCTGTGGAACAACTTGTTACCACTCCCACAAGAGGGGAAAACATACTGGACCTGATCATCACCAACATGGGGACTCTATGCTCCAGACCAGAAGTGTATCCCTCACTGGTAAGATCAGACCATAAACTAATCTCACTAGCTATTCACATCCCGACCCCACCCCCTGCCCATAAAACCACAGTGAAAAACTTATCTAAAGCAAATTTCACACTCCTCAAAACTGAGGTGGAATCCTTCAAAGCCCCCGGGCCTGTGGAAAATACGGCCCAGACCGCAGAATCCTTTATAAACGCATTCTATGAACACCTTCAGGAATGCATGGATCATGCAATCCCAAATAAAACCAAGACCCAATCCTCCAAAGGCAGACGTCCTGTCTGGTGAACCCCAGCCATAAACAAACTATACAATAGAAGGAGGGAGCTACTACATGATAGAGCAAAATCCCAAAAAGGGAAGGCATCTCTGATCAGTGTTAGCAAAAAACTATGGGCACTCATAAAATCGTCTAAGGCCAGCTTCAAGAGAAAAATTGCACAGGACACTAAGGATAATCACAAGGCTTTCTTTAGTTATGTTAGGAACCTGGGTGGGAATTCCCAGATATGCTCAGAATTAGTCCAAAATGACAAAAAATACACCGAACCCACAGACATTGCCAACATCCTAGCTGGCAGGTTCAGCACAAACTTCTCTCCCCCCTCCCCACCAAAAGGGCAAATATCTATCCCAGCAGAGTGCTGCCCCCCTGACATCTCAGATGCTCAGGTAAGAGCCGCCCTCTCCAAAGCAAAAAACACAGCATCAATGGGACCAGACGGTGTCCCAGGCTGCGTCCTACATGAACTCCAAGAAGAGCTAAACCCAAACATAAAACTACTGTTCAATCTCAGCCTTACCACAGGATATGCACCCAAAGAGTGGTGTACAGCAACAGTGGTCCCTCTCCACAAAGGTGGTGCCTCAATGGATCCTGGAAACTATCACCCCATAAGCCTGAATAGCTTGGTCTCAAAGCTATGGAAAGGATCATCATGGACCTCATAAAAAAAGATATTGGGGACCTACAGACACTGGATCCTACCCAGTTCGGCTTTGTTAAGGGCAGATCCTGCCTCTTAAACCTGGTCGATTTCTTTGAAACAGTCACCAAGGCCATTGACGAGGGGAAGGTGGTCCACACAACCTACCTGGACCTCGCAAAAGCCTTCGATACAATACCCCACTCAGGCATTATAGATAAGCTCACCAGCTTAAATATAAACCCCTATGTCACTAGATGGGTTGCAAACTGGCTCAAGGACAGAACCCACATGGTTAGAATTGCTGGAGCCATGTCAGACTCCAAACCAGTTACAAGTGGCGTCCCACAAGGCTCAGTCCTGGGACCTCTCCTGTTCGGTATATATTTCTCGGAGGTACAGGCCAACACGGAAGGACTGTGGCTGACCAAGTTCGCAGATGACTGCAAACTGGGTGCTATAATCGACTCTCCAGCCGACACAAGCATCCTCCAAAAGGGCCTCATAGAAACAGACAACTGGTGCCAGAGCCATGGCCTCAAGCTAAACGCCAAAAAGTGTATAGTCATCCCCTTTGGCAAAAACAAAGTGCCCACAAATTACCACATAGGTGGTAATCCATTAAGTACAGAAGAAGTAATTAGGGACCTGGGGACCCAAGTCGATAGCAATCTCTCATTTGACAACCACGTGGCCAAAGTGGTTAGAAAAACATTTTATATAGCCCACCTAATCATGAAGGGATTCACATCTAGATCAGGGGAGGTCATCGTGCCTCTTTACTCATCCCTCATCAGGCCCATAATTGAGTACAATGCCCCTTTTGGGATGTACCTTACCAGACACCTACAGCAACTGGAAAGACTCCAAAAGTACCTCACCAAGAGGATCAAAGGGTTCAAACAGATGCCATATGTTGCCCGGTTAAAGAAACTCCAGCTCTACTCAGTGGCATACCTCCTGCTCAGAGGCGATCTGTGCCTGATGTATAAAGCCATGTCCAACCCGGAATTAATGGACATGCTGCACCTCAGAAAATCCAAATCCCATCGAGCTACGCGCTCGAGAGACTTGAACCTCAGCACTGAAATAAATAGGACATGCTGGAGGGACAGATTCATAACCCAGAGGCTCCCTTCACTCTGGAATAAAATCCCAGTCCAGGTTAGGCAGAGTCCCTCATTGACTCTCTTCAAGAGGAATCTTGATGAGTGGATGGGGGATCGTAGGTTTACCCCGGGTATCACTTCTGTGTCACTGTTAGACAGAGGCACAGTATACTAACCTCGAAAAAGGGCACAGCAAAATTAATTTAAAATGGGTGGCGAAAGCCAAACACACTCTGGCTAGGCTTATAAATGCCCTAGGGCAGATAGCCTAGTATGAACCTATGAACCTATGAACCTATGTGAAGAAGGCCTTATGACTGTCTTTAGTAGATGTGGCCAATTTGGACATAAAGTTTGCTTTGGAGGATTTCACTAGTGTTCTTATTTGCTTGTTCAGGCTAAGGAGACATTGCTTCCAACTGGGCACCTGATCCTTCTTGGTCTTGGACAGCAATTTTTTTCCTTTTGTTATAGAGTTTATTTATTGCAGATGTCCACCAGACAGGTTTACTCTTTCTTGCGGAGGATGATTTAGTCATGTCGGGTATTCCTGATTCCATGCATCTATATAAATGCTTGTATAGTGCTTTGGTGTAGTTTTGGATATTGGTGCCAGTTCCTACAGAGGGGGAGGAGGCTGTGAAGCTGTTTATACCATCCCTCAGGAGGCTGTAATCAGATTTGGAGAAGTTTTTATGTCTGATCCTAGCTACGGGGGTGGGGGGTTGGCAGAAATGGTGACTTCGAAAGTGACTGCTTTGTGGTTGGATCTTACCAGGGAGGATGATATATATAGGGATGCTGCGATGGTTACTCATGTTGGTTAATACTATGTCCAAGATATTATCACCCCTTGTGGGATATCGACTAGCTGTTCCAAGGCATTTGCATTGACAAAATCAAGGAATCTCTGGGCATTTGTGTTCTGGCATGAGTAGTTCTTCCAGTCTATATTTGGGAAGTTAAAGTCACCCAAGATAAGGGTAAAGGTTGAATCTTGATAGATTCATACAAGTCCAAATAAGCGGATTGGGCATCTTGAGTCAGATTTGGGGGCCAGTAGCTAGCTATGATTTGAATAGGGGTCTTGTCAATGGATAACTGCACCTGGAGTGTCTCCTGTGCGTCATACTGTTTGACCAGCCTATAGGTGTGTATGCCTTTAATGTATATTGAAACTCCACCCCTTTTGGCTTTAATGTCCACATTTTGGGGGTCTGAATGTATGATAGGATGAGTAACCAGGTAAGGCTGGGGTGCTCCCCGCAGCTTTGAACCAGGTTTCTGTGACTGCACAGATGTCAGCATTTTCTAGGGTTAGGAATGCTTCCAATGAGTGCAGTTTCATGTTTAGACTCCTAGAGTTTAGCAGCATGACCTTTAATTTGTGTTTTGTTGAATTTTTTATGTTGGTAGTTTTAACCTCATCACTTTTCCTAAAAAAGGCAATATAGGGGAGACAA
The DNA here is from genome assembly GCF_019279795.1 of Protopterus annectens. NCBI lineage: Eukaryota > Metazoa > Chordata > Ceratodontiformes > Protopteridae > Protopterus > Protopterus annectens. The sequence continues at coordinate 115,129,436 of NC_056738.1, read as the reverse complement.
GAGCCTTTGCCAGAAGCCTGAATCCCAGGTGAGACAGAGGCAGGCCATCTCTGGCAAAGCATCGTGGTTTGTCGATCATATCTTCCCCTCGAGCTGCCTGACAGTTTAAGCATATGGAAAGTGCCCTGAAGCTTTGGAAGCTTTCTGGCTGTTACATCACTGGCAAGATATAACCCCATATAGCTAAGGCTACAGCAGTGATCAAAATGAATAACATCTGGAGTAGGTTCAGGAAATTCTAGTTGTAGAAAATTATAATATTTATTAAGAGACATTAGAATATCTTTATGTTTCCTTGCAAACATTTGATTTATTTTGAAAATTGTTTGAGAAAAAGAAAATCTTTCCAAAGTAGTGTCAGAAGCCCTTATTTTCCTAAGAATCAGAACCAGAAATCTGAGCAGAAAAAAAAAACCAGAAACTAGCAATACACAATCATTTTTTGGTTCAAAATCTTGAACCTTCCCAGAAAATGAACAATATATATATTTTTTCTTTTACCAGAAATGCCAGAACTGGAATGGTCAAGAACCTAAACTAAACCCTGAGCTAATGTCTCACTAGTGTCTAATCCTCAGTCCATGATGGCTCTAGGGAATACACCAGAGAGAGCTAAGGAAAAATATGAATATACTAAGTAGCCAAAAATGGAAACAGACTCACTGATCTGTGTCTGAGGCACCTTAATAACCTGGTCAGCTGGCAAAGGCTGACTGCTGTTTTTTTTCTATTTGTAGCTGAAATAAGGAAGAACCAAGAAACTGGTAGGCCAAAAAAAGATGCCTGATTCCAGGGAAGCCTGACAATAGTAATTAGTGAAACAGGCAGATATTACAAAAGTCAAATTTTCACCAAAACACAGTGAAAAGCATACCTGAAAGTAAAATAATACAACCTTTACCAAAGAAAAAGTGGTTTTAAATTAGTTTTAACTTTTTAAAGAAAAGTCAAAAGTAACAGTCCTGTTTAAGTGACTTAAAATCACACAATAATTTATAAAAACACTTTCTCACTGCTTAAATTTTAATTTCACAGAGAAAGTTCACTTTCTGTCATAAAACTAAAAACATGGAATTTTTTCACCAGAAGGGAACTTTTCTGCTGAGCAATGGAACAGTGTTAGTCAATTTCCTTTCCTCAAAAACCCGCAAGAAGAGAAGTCTTCTGTAGCAGGATAGCTTTGAAGGGGTTGGGGCCCAAACCACACTTTTATCTCTGTTCAAGCTAATTAATGGTTTGTGTGCATTGAAAGCATCCTTAAGCTTTTAAGCTGGCCAGCTGTTATATCCTTAACATGATATAACGCATATAGCTAAGGCAACTGTAGCAATGATCAATAGGTAGAGCTTACATGATTTATGACAGCAGGAACTAAGAGAATATATCAGGAAAAGATAAGAGGTATGTCACGGTGTGTGTGTGTGTGTGTGTGTGTGTGTGTGTGTGTGTGTGTGTGTGTGTGTGTGTGTGTGTGTGTGTGTGTGTGTGTGTGTGTGTGTGTGTGTGTGTGTGTGTGTGTGTGTGAGAGTGAGTTTGGCAGAGTAAATTAGAGGTACCTGTGTCAATGAAAAGCATATGCTGCCAGAGATATTTACTACAGGAAAGAGCAGATTTGCACACACAGTAATTATTGGTGATTCAGAGGAAAGGAATTTTGCCAATGATGAGGTCCTTTCTCATCGCAGCTAACATGTCTCTGAATCACGTTTTTGGTGATCATGGAAACAATCCCTTGTGGCTGCAGCTCTTACCCCCCATGGTCGGATTCTTTGTGAATCCTACAGATAATTTCCTGACTTCACATAGTTATCTTACAAACACTTCAACACATTCATCCTTTTCTTGTTCTTATCTGTGGAAAAATGCTGTTTCATATATTATATTTCTTTTTGGTACAAATGCTCACTGATGCATATCTAACACTCTTTCCCACTGTATATGGTCCCTTCTACATTGCCCATAGTATAGAGAAGTGTATTAACCTGAATTTCATCTTATTCTTTATCTGGTTTGGTTGCCACACAAAATGTGTGTATGTGAACATTTGTTTCCAGGCAAGCTAATAAAAGAGTTTTTAGAACATAAAGGACTACGGCAGGTTAAACTTCATTATGGCTCTCTATATATACATATAATTTATGGGTTGAATAGATTAAACTCAGTAAAATAAACACTTTGTCAGGTAAAATGGCTTTTATCAGAAAAGTTCTCAACACTGAGCATCTAGATTGAATTGAGGCAGTGTGCTGTAGTTTTCTAACTGATAGGAAATGCTTGGTTCTTTGTTTTTATTCATTGAAGTCCTGGTTGTCATACCTTGTCATAGGTTGCTCTCAAGATTACTTTATAATCTTCACCCATCAAGTCAAAAATGTCAGGATCCACAACTAGTTTCAACAAGTAACTTTTATTTGTAACAATATGGCAGCTCAACATAAAGGATGTTAACACTAGCATCTCACACCCAGGTGGCAATAGCATAGTAATTGAAATGTATCATGGACTGGGTCATTTCTTATAAAGGCAAAACTGTACAATAGTGTTAAAAGACCAGTAATTACTTTACATATACGCAATATATACAGACATTTTGGCAGCTTTATACTATACATTTTTACAACTTCCAAATTTCTTTTTTTGACTAGAAACCTTCTAATTAAATATCCATTTCATAAAACTGTGAACATTACAATCATTTATATGCCCAGACACATCAAACTCTGAGTAAATAACCACCAGCTATTATTATTAGCAACAAACTGATCTGTAACACAGATCATTAATTAAATAAAGGATTTCAATCAGCTTAAATTGACTCAAGGAATCCTATGGTTCCCTCATCTTCACAGCTAGGAAATCCTTTGTGTGGCAATTAAGGTCAAATTATACACACACACACACACACACACACACACACACACACACACACACACACACACGCACACACATGCAGAGAAAGTATTCTTCTTAGGAATTGTTAGAATCCCGGAAATAGAAAAGGAAAATATTAGCTGCTGTTTGGAATTCAAACCCAAGACTTCCAGTATTCTGTGTTTGTGGGACTTCTGCTGAACTAAGAAGAGCCTTTAGACAGAGAGGTATTGCGTTTTCCTTTAACAGCTCTATTCTCTTTCAACCAGATAGGTGATCTTGGGCTAACCCCCCTTGTGGGAACCATTGGCATAGGTCAGGTGTGTGCCAGTGTGAGATTCTTATGAACTGCCTGAGTGGCACATACACTCATTACAGATAATTCTCTGGGCATTACCAACTACCTGAAAGTTAAGTGAGAGTGGCAGCTATTCCTATTTATGTATCTCTACCCCTCTGAACCAAGTGGGCACTTAATAGCTACATGGGTGATATTGGTGGTGCCCAGGACATCTCAGAAACTTGCAACCTTATTGAATGCAAGCATTGTGTTGGTTCTCTCTTCTGATGTCCTTGGAAATCAGATATGCTTCTCTGTATATTGTATCATGATGTCAAGAAACTGGTTAAGTAATCATGATGCAGAGCACATGATATACTTAATGTGTTTCCTGTAGGTCACTGGATGGTCCCTGGAGTTTGGATGGTCAGTACTAAATATACATTTGTGTCCACAGGAATGGACATGTCATCCATAACCCTCAAGTCCACTTGTGTGCAATACAGTTCAGGTAAGTCCTGTAATGTATTCCTGTTAACTCTGAAGCAATCCATTTTCTGCTGATCTGTCAGATGTTGATATGTGAGTGTCCCTATCTGTATCATCTTAGTTTGTACAGTGGTTGTAACATGTAACAATGCCAGCACTAATTCTAATAGTAGTTTTCCAACACATGCTGTTGAGCTGTTGCAGCTGCTATACCTAACATGGCCACTGATATGTGATTTGCAAATTGTGCCATTCAAACTGGGTAGTTACAAATGTGTTTCTGAAAAACTTCACAGTTTTAGCCTTCTGCATTTGCATATTCCATATTGTTCATTCACATGACCTTTTACATTTACATGTGCTCAATTGCATGTGCTTCATACCATGTAATGTCAACCATTGCGCTTTTGAGCGACCACTTTCTTTGGATCACCCACATCCCACAGTATTTTACACTGCACATTTTACAGTCCCTGTATGAATCAGAGCAACAATCCATAGATTTTTTTTTTACTTTGCTTTCACTATATAAACTTGCTTTTAAGGCGGGAATAGAAAAATGTTCCATATATTTGTTCATGAAATGGGACCCTCTGCTGAAAGTTTGGGTATTAACATGACAAATAAGTGATAACCTGTACATAAGTAAGGTTAAATATTTTGCCCAAATTTTCAAGACAGAACAATTTTTCATTATGGCTTACAAATAAAATGGCTATTATTTTCAAGCCCAAAAGAACTACTTAATTTCAGAAAATGTGATTTTGCATTTGAGGCATCTAGCAAGTATGTAAACTTCTGCCTGTGTTTGTAGGTTTTTGTTACAAATAGACATTTTTAATAATAAAATTCCATATCTTCAATTAAATTTGTAGATGATAGCAGGGCACTAGGCTAAGGTTCAGAAATGCCTTGCAGACTATACAGGACTGAGAAAAAAAGCATCTTTAGCAGTAGGCAAGATGTGGAGTTACTCAGAAATTATTCTGAAAATTGTCCCTACATAGGAGTATCAACAGACTATGCAAGCAGGCAGTTCAGTGGGATTTCCTCATGTAAGTGATGGTTCAGAAATGGCATGGTTGTGGCAGGAAAGATTCAGATAACTTTTACAGATACAGAGTGTGTGTGGAAGTTATTGGGCACATGCACACTGGTAACGTCTGGTGTGTGCTGTTATTTTCATTGGAGAAAATATAATTAATTTGCACATGGATGCACATGCAAGTCTACATAGCAGTTACTTGCAAAACAAATACACATACAGCATGGAGTGTTGCTGTTTTGATTCCTCAGTCACTTTTTTTCAATGTATTTAGATTAATCCTTATGAATGTTCTCCATGGGTTAAACAACAAACAACATTGTGAAATATGTGTACTAACTGTTGCTATTATTTTGTTCTTCCTTGTCTTACATTCTTTACCCCCTATAGTAACATGAAATAATGTAGTCTGATATCTTTTCCCTCATGCTTTATCTTACTGGGATGTTACCAACATGGTTCATTTCTTCCTGCCACGGGTGTTCATTTGTTAGGTGGAAGCCTGGCTGCAGGTGGGACATTGTATTTGCTTTGCAAGCCATTGGAAGCCTGGCTGCAGGTAGGACATTGTATTTGCTTTGCAAGCCATTGTGTGGCCTGTTTGGGGCATTGGTTGTTTCATCTCCAATGACGCTCATTCAGCAAATAGCAGAGGTCACCATGAAGTCTAGAGGGTGTTTATCGCTGGTCTAAATTCTAATGTACAGGCTTCCTATTTTGATGAAGCCACTACTTCCTCTCTTTTTAAGATACACTACTCATATACCAAACTACCTGAATGGAACCCCGAAATAAGAGGTAAGTTAATGGAAACTGATTGTTTTTCACAGAAAAAAAATATTTCCACCATCTTCTACCATCCTGTCTGAATCTAGATTTGAGTTAATGCTTGCAGTCAGTTAATGCTTTATTTGACATGGCATTTAATTATGATCTGCATGATTTCAGGACATTAGAGGCAGTTTACTAACAATGAGTTTATAAAAAAAAATACTCATTTTGTTTTCTGTTTTACCTACTCAAATACCAGTTTTTACTACTTTAGAAATTGTTGGAACTGCTTACGTATAAGTACATGTTTAAAACCTTTTTGCAAAAAAACAAATATTATATACTCTGTGTTTAATAATGGTTAACCTAATCATTTCTTTTTGTTATAATAGCTGTTGTAACATGTCTTAGTTCAAAAAAATAGATTTTTTTCCCATTTACTGCAGAACCTGTACATTAATGGGCAATAGCAAGTATTTAGGTGAGAAATATGCTATCCATTAAAGTAGATTTTTTTAAATATTACTTCAAATATACTAACTTGTTGGGAATTGGATCTTTTTTTCATATGTATGAATTTTCAGTTTAAAATAAAAATAATTCCCAGTACCTTTAGTTTTCTTCTTAGTTAGGAGTGTTTGATGATAGGCCTAGGGGAAGTGTGAGGAGAAGTCTATATTATGCAAAGAAATACAGCTGATGGTGTTTTTGTTTTTTATCCAAATTAGCCCAGCCTCCTACTACCCTGATACATGTTTACTCTCATAATTTTATAACATTTATGAGACATAACCTTACTTTAGGCAGTTTCGTTGTGTACCAATTTATCTTGTTCTTTCTCACTCTCCAGTTTACTCATATGTTTTACACTTGCAGTGGTTATTAGAATTTTAGAATATAAGGGGAATTCAACAAAGCAAAAAGAGAAAATTATTTTTACATTTACTGTACAATTTGAATTCAATGGTTACCTTTGTTCAAGAAAACCACATAAGCCAGTGGAAAACTATAAAAGGTAAATGGAATCAACACATCATAGCATCAGGTAAAAGTACTAATAGCTTAAGAGAAGCTATAATAATTAAATCCACCTTTAGACACCAAATTATAGGAGGCATATCAGACTCAAATGGTATTTGTTGCTATTTCATATGTAAGAATCATACAATGAACAAACATATACTGCTTTTAAATCCTTATGCACCAATCCACAACCAATCTAGCTTTATAATGATGATTTATAACATACTAAACAAAATTCAAAGATAAGTATTGCATTAGGGTGGAGATTGTAATTCAGTCATCAGTCCAATAAAACACTCGCAAATAGCAACAAACCTTACAATGCATCTTTAGCCATTTTAGACCTCATCACAGATTTTGAACTGGTAGAACCACAATGGATATATAAATAAAATTCTTCAAATCTTAAAGGAGTACAACATGTTTCTCTAATGTATTCCTCAACTTCACAGCCCTTTTCCTCCCTATTTACATTGCCCTCTGTAAAGCAGCAACAATAAAGCATTTACAATTTTTATAATTCCCCTTACTTCTGTAACAGAAGCCTACCTTCTCATACTGTGATGGTTTCACTTTCAAAGTGATTCTCTCACGTTTGAATAAAGCTTGCTGGAGTCGCCCAATTACTGACATCATCGAGGCCAGGCAGTGCAGGTACTTTTTTTTTTTTTTAATCAGTTCCCTCCCCCAAAGTGATATCACCACAGCGGTCATCTGATTCTAACTAAAATAATAAGACCCACCCATTCTGTGATGTCATGGCTCCCTTGTCCTTCCCCCAGCCTGAGTGCTGTTCATTTTATTCAGTAGTAGTGTAGTAACACCGATGTTTGGAAACACAGAAATTTGGTATGCATACTTGTACATTCTGCACGGCAAATGATGTTTAGGTGGTGTATCGCTTGCATACTTCTCTGTTGTATTTGCACCAGATACTGCTAGTGTGCAGTGCGGGAATAGAAAAATTAAAACATTACCCTGGTATCAGAGGTGGCAGTGCAACATATTCATAGTGGCTTAACATGAGAGTAGCTCTAAGCAAGCACCATGTGAAACCTGAACAAGCACCTAGAATTATTCAGTGCAGCTTCCACACCTTTAGTCTGAAAATGAATTCACATACTCACATGAACAGGAGTAGCTGCATATTGATGGCTAAAGGTGTATGGGCATGTCGGGTGGTTACTACACTGCAAAACTGGTATGTAATGGTGGAGATATTTGGAAGGCATGAGCAAACACACCAGTATATTAAAGCCATAGCACCAATTGAAGTGGAGGCTGGCAAATAGATTTAGTAAGGGATGTTGTCCACGCACAAATATTTCAACAGTGATTCTTTGCAGTGGCATCCATTATCTGATTCAAGGTAAGTTCACCTTGATGTCCTTTATTTAAAAAAATCAATAAAAAATGTACTTTGTTATAAGTGACTTCTGGACACAAGAAAAAGGAAGGGGAAAGTATAGCAATGTGGTTTGTATGTACAAAGACAAATCCAGGGACACTGCAAAAGGTTTTTTTTGCAAACCAACCAGTGGAGTAAAAACATATGAAGGCAAACACTGCATACCAACACACTTTGCACATGTAAATCTCAATTTTTAACAAGGTGGAAGCATGAAGTGATACCTTAACACTTAAATTAATAAAGATCTAAACTGGTTAATAGTATAAATGTTTTATTATTTAGCTCCTTGGTGCAAGACCTTACTGGATGTGATTGCAGTCAAGTAAGGCCATGGCTATAGTGCAGCAAAAAATGTCCCCTCTAACAAAGGAAATGCTAGAACAAAGATTAAATTACATGAGTCAAGCACCCTGCTGAGATCTGCCATTCAGTGGAATTACCAGGTCAAATTACCCTCAGGACTTTGACAGCTAGGGAAGCTAAGTGTTATGGGGGAGGGGAGAAGTAAATGGACTGGAATTCATTGTCTCACAAATTAGTGCCATTTAAACTAAATTAGAAAAATAGGCAGCAGTAAACAACACTTAAGAGTGTGTTCTGTGGCATTTGCACTGTTTCTGTTTTAAGTACTCATCCAGCAGCAGGGAATGTTACTTACATTGTTCTATTTTACTCAGTACTTTGTACGCATGCAACATCTATGAAATGATAGGAACTTTAGGCAAACAGAGGCCTGCATGATGTAACATTTTTGAGCCAAACAATGATTTCTGGGATACTGGATGGCAACCTGATTTATCCAAACCACGTCAATATGCCAGCCTCCAGGTGGTCAGAGTCTGGAATTACCTATAAAAATATTTAAAATCCTGTAAATAATCCCAGAGTGCTGTTAAAGTGTAGGAAACCTCATGCCGTGATGTTTTAAACATGTTTTTTGAGTCTATGGGTGCGGTACTCCTTTAAGTACACATATTTTTTAAAATGTTATAAATCCTGGTCTTTGATTGATTTTTTTTTTTCTTAATTCCACAAAAAGTCTCAGAATCAATAGTGGATTACAATATTGAATCACGTTACTGCTCACAATACTGAAAAACTAAATTAGACACAGATTTGAATAAATGGACATTAAAATGGCTATAACTGCACACTTAATCCAACTCTAATTTGAAAAAAGCAAAAAAAAAAACATTTTATTATTGAAAGATTTCTATAGTAACATGGATAAAGAACAATTAACTCTTGCTATTCAATGGGTGACTCTTAAAACACAAATAAGATAACTTTTCAGTAAAGCTTAATATTAAAAAAATAGATATAGACAGAAAAAAATTAAAACACAGGCTGATGGACATGGAAACTAAAGAGTCTATACGCTGTGATACTAAATTAGAAAAACAAATTAAGCTTACTGATAAGGGATTAAAGCTTATACATATATATGCTATAATTGTCAAGGTAGGAATTAAAACTGTTAGCCCAATACTCAGAACGAACCCAATCTGCCTCAAAACTACTAGCTAAATTAATAAAAACACAGCTTTCTTATACAGCCATACCAGAAATATAATATAAGAATAAAACAGAAAATTCAACTGCAGATAAAGTATCTATATTCATTGAAATATGTACCCAAATCAATAATGACTGCATAGATAACTTCAGAGACAGTGACGTGCAAATTTATTTAGTAAATTTGAACTTTCAGAAGATAAATCCCAGATCAGTAAATTGTTAGTTAAACCCATCACTATTTCAGAAGTTACTGATTCTACTGAACATCTCAAGTTGGGAAAAGCATAGGTATAAGACGGATTTACTACAGATTTATGAATGGTTTGTAAATATTATTCCTACAATTCTACTTAGACTTTTTAATGATATTAAACAAAATTAAATTTTTAATCCTTAGCTGAATAGATCAAAAATGTGCAGCTGTGTCTCCACTCACCATAATTGTAGATATCTGAGTAAATCAATATTGCACTATGAGGCAGGCTGAGATGATAGAAGCATGAACCTTGAATTCAGGACCCCCCCAAAACTAAGGGCAGTCTAACGTTACAGACTTTTTAAGGGACCTTGCCCTTCCCCACCCTCTCAGTGCATTTTCCCTTCCATACTACTTTATTCCCACCTGTCCTTGAACACATGCTGTTCCAGTGAGTGATAGATCCAGTTCCTCGTTCCAAGAATAGGAAGAGTTTTTATTCAAGGATGTTTTAGTGCCAAAGAAAGAAAATGCTTGGAGACTAGTTCTGGATGTTTCTTTCCAAACTTATTTACGATAATGCTCAAATTCAAAATGCTGTCACTTCTCAACTGGTTGCCTCTTCTTCTTCATTTAAGTTTCCTACCTTATCATCACACCCCTGTTCAACCAGACTTCAGGCATTTCTTAAGGTTTTGTTTATCTGGATCATATAATTTCTCTGCCTTACCCTTTGGACTATTCACTGCACCAAAAGTGTGTACAAAGTGTCTACCTTCTGTTCTCATTGCAGGCTACAGGGTATCCAGATTTGTCCATATCCGTAGCTAGATGACTTGTTTATCTTTGAATAGTCTTTTTCAAAATGTCAGGAATCTCTCACTCAAGTACAAAATCTCATACACAAACTAGGATTCCAAGAGAATATTCACAATTATTTTTTGACTCCTAACTGATCAACTCCTTTTTTAGCTAATCAATCCCAAATTTGCTTTAGACTATTTGGGCATGTCTAGTAGACCACAACAACCATTCACCGAAATAAGGAAATAAAGCTTACTTTTTTATGTGGGAGTGGAGTCACTATCTATGAAGACCTTTTTCCTGACTGTTCTCCAGTCAAGATGAACAGTTTTGACTTCTGCTGCATCTGGCTTAGGGCCTTTCTGTTTCCTTATGACATCTTCACCATTGCTGCATAGGTATGATTGCTGATCATACATTCTGCCCACAAAGGGACAGACTTGTTTTCTTTATTGTCTTAGTAAAGCTCACAATGTGTTACATTGTTGCATTTGTTAGGCTTCAGTGACTCTACTTACTGTGGGAGATGAAAGATGCTTCAACCCTTCTTGGTTTACAAGGCTCTAGACACTATTCAGGTGTAACAGCATAGTAGTCATGCTTTAATCTCCACTGTCCTACTTGCTGTTGAGTTGTCAACATTTTTTCCCTTTCTTTTTGGATGGTTCTTTCCAATTATACAAGTTGAAAACAGTCTGTATATAACAAATACACTGATGATTGCAAAGTGTATAAGACAGTTATTTTGATAAAAGATGCCAAAGTGTGACAAGATGATCTATACAGAAAACACAGACCTGGTGTAGTAATAATGACCTCATCCTTAAAGTTAAGTTTACCCTGAAGGGGCATCATTTATAATTACAACGTAAAGTGTCATATCACAAAAATCAGAACTATCATTAAAAATCTACAAACCAATATAGAAAAAAGTACAGTTGTGTAAGATCTTGACCATTAGAGCAGATGTCCTACTTCTCAATGTTGCTATCCCAGGATAGCCTAAAGTCCATCCAGTATAGCAAAGCCTTTACACCTTCCAGGCATAGTATGTCAGACGGTTTACTATCATTACTTTCAAGTGCACTTTGTCAGTTGGTGATACATCAGAGTACAGTTTCAAAAGGGCTAATGAATGAATGCAGACGCAGATCCCGAACACTGAACAGCACATAAACTCCAATGGTCACATTTCCATAACAGCAAATTTCAAGTGATCAGTATTAACATGGTTAGAAACGGTGACGTAAAAACATTTTCACTTTTGACAATATGGTTCAGCGATGTGCATAACTGATGAAGTGCACATCAAGGTAATGATAGAAAACCATGTCAGACATATGTTCTATGTGCAGAGGTAAGGTACATATGTGACATGCAGACATCTAATCCTTAGAACTGAAGTTCCCCAGGAGAACTGGGGTAACACCAGAGAAAGCAATAACAGGCAGATCCAGGAAGAGAAAAAGGAGATAAGGATGGAAAAAGAACCCATTGGCCAGAGGCAGGGCAACAGAAAATAATGGGGGCAGGAGGAGGGACAAAATACTGCAACAGTGAGAAGTAGGACATCTACTGTTATGGTTAAAATCTTACAAAACTGTACTATATATTTCTTATCACTTTTGCAGAATTCTTCATACTTATTGGTGCACAAATGCTACAGGAAGGTATAGGGGAGAAAGGAAAATAAGAGCCCTCCACAGATCCATGAAGGATAACCCTGGCCAAACCTGCCCTGGCACTGGAAATAATATCCAGCTTGCAATGTTTAGTAAAAGTGTGAAGAAAAGACCAGGCAGTAGCTTACAAGATGGAGTTTATATCCAGACCCTTGAAAAAAGCACCAGAAGAGGCACTGCCCTGGTATAATGAGCACGAACACAATAGGAAAGCTGCTTGCCATGAAAAGAATAAACAAAAAGAAATTGCTTTAGAAATTCAGGAGGAGATGATTTGCTTTGACATTGCAAACAAAAAGTTGCTCAGATTTTCTGATGTGTTTTGTCTTATCCAAGTAATATCTAAGCTGTTTATGTAAATCCAAGGTGTGCAGCATCCTCTGACTAGAAATATGTGGAGAAGGTAAAAAGGAGGGAAGATAAACTGACCGATTCAAGGATAAATTATTAACCACCTTGGGCATAAAAAAACATTTATGAGTGCTTGAATTTCCAAGACCCTCTTGGCAGAAGTAAGAGCCACCAACAGCACAGTCTTCCAAGTACAATACTGCAGGGAAGAAGAAGAAAATGCAAGCTCAAAAGGGGATGGAGTCAATTTTTCAAGAATAAAATTAAGGTCCTAAGAAAGAGGAATAGACTTTCTTGGAGGCCTGATATGAAGGATGACTTTAAGAATTGTTTGGCTTCAAAACTAAAAGCTAAAAGTGAACTCAAAGCCAGGCAGGCAGAAATGGCTGACACATGAACTTTAATAAGGGAACATGGCAAACCAACATCAAGCAACTCAAAAATATAAGAAAGGACCATAGAGATCCACACAGAAATAGGTTCCGGGTCATGCCTGAGACACCAAATTGAAAATCTCTTCCATTTAGCCACATAGGATGTTATAGTAGTGGGTTTTCTGGCCTCTTGCAAAACCTAAAGCACATTCTCAGAAAACTGGTGCTTGAAAGGAATGAAAACCCTATCATCCAAAGTGTCAGTTGAAGTGTGGCAAGTGAGAGTGAATGAAATATCCCTTGTCTTGTGTGAGAAAATCCATTCAGTGAGGTAACTTGTGATGATTGCCCCTGGCCAGGAGAAATAGAAGGGGGCCAAAAGGGAGTCCCCAGCAAGATTTTGGGTGCATCCCATATGATCTGGGAAGAATATACTAATGATTTTTCATCAAGTCCATCCCTTCATCAGAAGAATCAGAAAACCCTAGGTCTCTTAGATGGGGTGGAAGATCAGGGCGCAGAACTGGAGACAGACAATCCTGGGGGGAGGGCCATAACAGCATTAAACAACCCTGATTAAAGTCCTGTCACTCTTTGTGAAGATCTTTATCTACACTAGCCATATGTTGTTTTTCTGTTTATTTTTTAAAGGAACATCTGCTTTAACAAATCTAGGAGGTTCAGACCTCTGCCTAAATTTGATGATGATGGTACCAGTCATCTCTTCCCTAACTAAAATTTGGAGAATCGCCTTAGGCCCTTCTGACATAATCAGCCATGGTTGCCCCCTCTACATCTGTACTACACATATGCCTGTTTGCATCTATTTCCTGGGAGTCAAGGTTAATGTCAAAGGCCTCTGGCTCACCAAGTTCGCAGATGACTTTAAATTGTGAGCTATCACAGATTCTCCTTATTACACCAACATCCTACAAGAGGATCTAAAATAAACAAATGACTGGTGCAAAAGCCATAGGTTAAAACTCAATGATAATAAATGCATTATAGTGTCCTTTGGAAAACCATGTAAACCACCAACGACCAGCAAAAAACGATAGTGAACACGCAGTAATGAAGAAATAATGATTATTTATTTATAATTCCTTCAAATCCAGACCGTTTTCGGCTATTCAGCCTTTATCAATGAATACAATAAAGTTTTTCAACAAGAAAAACTTTATTGTATTCATTGATAAAGGCTGAATAGCCGAAACCTGTCTGGATTTGAAGGAATTATAAATAAATAATCATTATTTCTTCATTACTGCGTGTTCACTATCGTTTTTTGCTGGTCGTTGGTGGTTTACATTGTTGGCTTGACCCTGCATGCCATCCTTGCGGAACGTATGGTGGTTTGCTTTGGAAAACCAACCACCCAAGCTAATTACTTCATCTCCTAAGAGCTGACCTGATAGTTAGGGATCTGGGAATATATGTAGACAGCAGTCTGGTGTTCGACCAACACATAGCCAAGAGAGTAAGAAAATCATTCAATGTCGCCTAACTCATAAGCAAGGGTGTGGTATCCAGGCCCAAGGAAGTAAGAGTACCACTCTACTCAGTCCTTATCAGAACCATCATTGAGTACACTGTCCCTTTGGCATGTACCTAGCCAGGTGGTTGCAACAATTGGAACTCCTTCAAAAATTCCTCACCAGAAGAATCCAGGGAATGAATACCCTGTCCTACACAGATTATCTTAAGGTCCTTTCTCAGTACTCAGTCTCCTGCAGGTTATTGAGATGTGATCAATGGCTAGTTGATCTATGGCTAGTATATAAGGCATCCTTGGATCCAACTCTGATGGATCTCTTGCATATCCATATATAAACACCAGAAAATGAAAGTTATTTACTTACCACAACAATAGAACCATGTTGTCCAATTGTTGTCTGGTTCAACTATGGGTTGTCAGATCCAGCACCAGTTCTGAATCTCTTTGGTTACAGGACTCTGACTCTATAATTTCCTGAACTCTACCTCAGTACCTCAGATCAAGTCCCCCCTTCAGATATTATATCTATATGCAAACCAATGCAACTCTATAACAGTCATATAAATTTTGTTCAAGACTAACTCCAGAATATAGGACAGAAAAGATGGCAGGATTATGGGAAACAGGCAGTAAGGACTGCTTATAGACATGGTATGCCAGAGTTAACCCAGTCATAAGAACCATATTCATGACAAATTGAAAGGGGCTGGTGGGAGGGAGGTTGAAATGGACAAAAATCAGACAACATGGATCTATCATTATGGTAAGTACATAACTTTCATATACAATGTTGTCTGTTTTCATCTGATTCAACAATGGAACAAATTCCCAAGCATATCAACCCAGGTGATAAATGAAGGACATTCCTGAGAATTGTAGAACCAGTGGAGGAGAGTGATGTAGATTTCTCATCAAGCTTATAATTACATACAAAAACATGAACTGTTGACCAAGTAGATGCTGCACAGATATCAATAGGTAGTCTGCAGGTAAAGGCTGTTGACATGGTTGCTTCCCCTGTGGAATGAGCCTTAGGTTTACATTGTAAAGACAAGTCCTTTTTATTGTACATGAAGGAAATGCATTTGGATAACCATCTAGATAGAATAACTTTAGCCACCTCTTTGTCCAATATAGGTTTTGCAAATGCCTCAAACAATTGATCTGACCTAATGACAGGCTTGGTTATATGAAGATAAAACCTAAGCTGGTGATGAATGTCCAGCATATGTAGCATGTATTCACCCTTATTTGAAAATCTTGGAAAAAAGATTGATAGGTAGGCCGCGGTGGTGCAGCGGTTAGCATTGTCACCTCAGAGCAAAAGGTTCACTGGTTCAATTTTTGGCTGGAGCGCCTTCTGTGTGGAGTCTGCATGTCCTCCCCACGGTTGAATGACATTTAAAGACATGCAGGTAGGTGCGTGTGTGAATGGGTGTGCCTTCTTTGAAGGTTGGACATCGGGCTGGCACCACAGCACCGTAAAAATTCACTGCCAATCACTAGCGGACCAGAGTTCCGCTGTGGCGACCCCTAACTGGGAAAAAATGAAAGACATTTCATTTAGGTTTGTTAACTTATTTAAATTAGCTTTGGATGGCAAATTAGGAAGGAAGGAAACTCTGTCTTTGTGGAAGACCATATAGGGTAGCTTGCAGGAAAGCGTTTGCATTTCTGAAATCCATTGGGCTGAAGTAACTGCCACCAGAAAATTGTTTTCTAAGAGAGGAATTTCAAATTGACTGATGCTGCCAGCTCAAATGGTGGCTGAATCAATACTTGTAACATGATGGTAATATCCCAGGGAGGTAACAGGTCTCTGACAGGAGGCCGTAGAAGAAAGGTTAATTTTAGAAAGGCTTTAGAGATTCTAAAAGATGCTAAAGAGTTGTCATTCTGACCTATATGGAAACTAGAAATAATTGCCATTTGCATTTTGATAGTTGAATAACCAGAACCATTGTGAAAAAGTTCTGATAGGAATTCTAAAATGGAAGAAAAGGGGGCAAAAAATGGATCCAAGTCCTTGGACATAGCCCAAATGGAAAATCACTTCTATTTGATATAGTAACTTTTAGTGGTCCATTTTTTTGGGATACTGATATAATCTAAATGACCAAAGAGGGAAGCCTGGTACCTCTGGCTCAAGTTAGAATTACAGGAACCAAGCAGTTAATTTCACGGCTTTCTGGTCTGGAGGATGTAGTTTGGCTAGGTGTGTTACTAGATCTGAATAAAGATCCATGATCCATGAAGGATGTACCAATAGAGACCACAGCAAGGGAAATCATGTTTGTTAAAGCTGATGGACAGAAGTCAACAGTAAGCAAATTAATTCCTTTCTAACACCCCCCCCCACACACACACACACCCATAACCCTTAGCTATCTTTTTAAAAACATAACCCACCATACAGACATCCAAGGAATTCTGGCGCAAAACTGGGTTGAGTTGCATGGCTAGGCTTGTAAAGATCCTGCTGGTCATTAGCCTAGTATGAACCTATTAACATAAAGGTTATGTACTTGCCATAACTATCCATCTGTGTTGTCTGTTTTTGCCTTTTCTCAACCAATGGTATCTTGGATCTGACCTCAGATCTAACTTCGGCCACTTCTAAAGACTTGATTCCATAGCTTGAGCTCCTGCCCTTACCCATAATCCTCATTTCTAACCAGAATTACTTCAGATCAAGTTTGTCCTCCCTTCAGCCTACACCCAGTCTAAAACAGTTATCAGGTGGGAATAACACACTGAAAGGTTATACATCCCACTGAAAAAGTATATAAAACAGGATACAAAGGAAGAAAGAGCTGGAGCTCATCAACAGTCAAGCAATATAATACTCCTCAGGTCAAAGTAGAAAACTAGGAAATAAAACATTTTTAAGTAGGCAGAGTGATCAAGGGCCAGAGGTTGAAGAAGGACAAAAACAGACAACACAGATGTATAGTTATGGTGAGTAAATAATTTTTATATCTGATGTTGTCTTTTTCATCCATTCCTCAACCAATGGGGCAGAGTCCCCAGCTATAGAAACCCCAGGGTGGTCCTCAAGAGAGGATATTCTGGAGTACAGCAGAGCCAAATGCTGTCCTATTCCTAGATAAGATGTCCAATTTGTAGTGAGTAATGAAGGTATTTAAGTTTGATCAAGTGGCAGCTCTGCGAATGTCATGTTTATAGGTTCATAGGTAGGTACTAGGCTATCTGCCCAAGGGCATTTTTAAGCCTAGCCAGAGTGTGTCGGCTTTCGCCACCCTGTTGATTAATTAACTGAGCATCTGTCAAGCAGAGCCAAGGAAGTGATCCCAGGGGTGTATTTTCTGTTACCCATCCACTCGTCAAAGCTTCTCTTGAAGAGTGTTAGTGAAGGGCTCTGCCTAATGTAGTTAGGAATTTTGTTCCAAAGCATGGGGGAGTCTGTGTGACAGGAATCTATCCCTCCAGCATGTTCTATTTATTGCTGTGGTGAGGTTTAGCTCACTAGAGCACGTGGCTCACAGTGACTTGGATTTCTTTAGGTGGAGCATGTCCATCAATTCTGAGTTGGACATGGCTTTGTATGTCAGGCAGAGATCACCTCTGAGTAAGTGATATACCACTGAGTACAGCTGGAGTTTTTTCAGTAAGGCTGCATAGGACATATGTTTGAGGCCAGTAATCCTCTTGTTGAGTTGCTTTTGCGGTCTTTCCAGCTGTTGGAAGTGTCTTGTGAGGTACATCCCAAATGGGGCATTGTACTCTATGATGGGTCTGATGAGTGACAAGTAGAGGGGCACTATAACCTCTTTATTTCTAGATGCAAACCCTTTAGTAATTACATGGGCCACATAGAAGGATTTCCTAACTACTTTGGCAATATGATTATCAAAGGAGAGATTACTATCTACCTGGGTCCCCAGATCTTGTATTACCTCTTCTGTATTAAGGGGGCTGCCGCCTATGTGGTAATTTGTGGGTGTTTTGTTTTTCCCAAATGGGATGACTATGCATTTTTTGGCATTTAGCTTGAGGCCATGACATTGACACCAAGTGTCTGTCTCAGTAAGGCCTTTTTGATGGATGTCCATGTCATCTGGAGAGTCAATTATGGCTCCCAGTTTGCAGTCATCGGCAAACTTGGTTAGCCATAGTCCTCCTGTGTTTGCCTGTACTTCTTGGAAATATATGCCGAACAGTAGGGGTCCCAGAACCAAGCCATGCGGGATCCCACTTGTGACTGGTTTAGAGTCGGACCTGGAGTCCGCTATTCTTACCGTGTGAGTTTTGTCTGTAAGCCAGTTGGCAACCCATCTTGTGCATAGGGGTTTATTTTCAGGCTGGTGAGTTTTTCTATAATACCTGAGTGAGGAATGGTGTCGAAAGCCTTGGTGAGATCAAGGTAGGCTGTGTGAACCACCTTTCCCTCGTCTATGGCCTTGGTGACTGTCTCAAAAAAGTCAACCAGGTTTAGTAGGCATGATCTGCCCTTAACAAAGCCAAACTGGGTCGGGTCAAGTGTTTGGAGGTTCCCAATGTCTTTGTTAATGAGTTCCATGATGATGCGCTCCATAGCCTTGCAGACCAGGCTAGTCAGGCTTATGGGGCGATAATTACTTGGATCAGTTGTGGCCCCTCCTTTGTGGAGCAGAATAACCATTGCTGTGCACCATTCTATGGGCACATAGCCTGTGGAAAGGCTGCGGTTGAGCAGCGTGTTTAAGTGGGGGGTTAGTTCGTTCTGCAGTTCGTGCAAGATGCAGCCTGGGACACCATCTGGCCCCATTGATGCTGTGTTTTTGGCTTTTGAAAGGGCTGTTTTCACCTGTGCATCTGTGATTTCCAGGACACTACACTTTTCCAGTATTGCTGGGGCCCTTTTGAAGGTGAGAGGGAGGTGAAGTTTGCACTGAATCTATCTGCCAGGATGTTGGCAATATCAGTAGGTTCAGTATATTTTGTGCTATTTTGCACTAACTCAGAGCATATCTGCAAGTTGCTACTTAGATTTTTGACATAGCTAAAGAAGGCTTTGTGGTTATCTTTCAAATCTCTAGATCAAAAAGCAAAGGATGTAGCTACAGATCTGGTAGAATGAGCCTCAGCAGATTTAGACAAAGGAAATGCAATCAGTGAGCCGGGTTCAGGTGCCTAGGCAGTAAGACATTTCCCTGTGGTACATTTGACTGGGGACACATGGCTGAAGTGACATTTAGCTGCAGAGAAATATAGCTGTTTCCAAATTCCCTGTGGGCAAAGAGAAGCACACACTGCCATGCCTACAGCTTTAATAACCAAATGCATAAGGACAGAAGACGTAATGAGTGTTGTGCTCCGTTTGCAATACATACATATGTAACTACAACATATAGAAGTGTGCTACAGTGTGGAGGAAATCCTGCAAGCTACTGTAGTCACATTTATGTTCCAGTATGTGTTTTGGGTAGTGTTCCCTAGACACTGTGAAGGGGGTAGTGGTCCACACACACGATTATAAAGGCACTGCTCATTGGGCATTGCAATTGTTCTGCCACTGACATGCCCTCTGGCCAGCCTGCTGCTGATGCCTGCCATACTGCTTGCTGTCTCATGTTCCCTTGGGGACCATGGACATTGTTTTCCCCTGTGCATTTGGTTATTGAAGTTTGGGCATGGCAACACATTCTTCTCTTTGCCCAAAGGGAATTTGCAAACAGCCATATTTCTCTACAGCTGAATGTCACTTCCGCCATATGTCCCCAGTCAAATGTACCACAGGAAAATTTCTCACTGCCTAGGCACCTGAACCCCAGTGAGCCACTTGGCTAAAGTCACCTTTGGGATAGATTTACCTAGTTTTGCTTTGGAAAAGGAAATAAACAGCTGGTCTGATTTTCTGAAATGTTTCATTCTATGGATATTGAATCAAAGTTGCCTCTGCACATCTAAAAGGTGCAGCATGTACTGTCTTTTATTGGAAAAGTTTGGAAAGAAAACAGGGATTAATTCATAGATATTTCTGAGGCCACTTTAAGCACAAAGGAATGATTAGTGTGGAGACACCTTGTCCTTGTGAAAAATCAGATAAGGTGGTTTGGAAGACAGGGTCTGGAGTTCTGATACTCATCTGGCCAATGTGATTGTGACTAGAAAAATAGTTTTCCAAGGCAAAAAATTCAGGTCTTCCTTGGCAGCTGGTTCAAACAGGGGTCAAGGCAGGGCTTGAAGTATATTTAAATCCCAGGGTGGAGTAGGATCCATAATGGAGGGTCAGAGTAAAAAAAGTGCCTTTAAGAAAAGCTTTATATAATCTAGATGAGGCCAAAGAGGATTGGTCATGTCCTATATGAAAACTGGAGATAGCTGCAAGTTGAATCTTTACAGCAGAATAATTAGCACCACTGTTAAATATGGAAGCATGAAGATCTAGAATAGTTGAAATGGGTACTGAAAAAGGATCTAGTTGACTCTGGACAGCTCAATGAAGAATCTTTTTAATTTTCTTTTATACATCTTTCTCCATCTGAGAGGATATGAGGATGTATTTGACTGAAAATGAAAAACCGGACTGTCTAGCCATCATTGGAACTGGAGAAATGATGCATTCATTCTGAGGGTCCGAACGTCTGGGCAAGTTATTCCTGATAAGTGAGAGAGAGGATCCTTGTTTGGATCCAAGGCCCAAGGCTGGTGAAAGAGATGAGGTCACAGAAAGGGAAAACATGCTTGTCAAGGTCAAAAAGGAGCAATGAGGATTACTATGCACTTTGGGTAAGATGCTTTCTGTAGAAATTTGAGAATTTGAGGAGTAGGAGGAAAAATAAACAGGAGCTCAGGGGTCCAATCATGAACTAGAGAGTCTCTTGGTGACTTCCCTTCTGGAGGGATTAGGGCAAAGTACCTGCTGCACTTGGGGTTGAGAGGGGAAGCAAAGAGATCACAGCATAATTGGCCCCATTGGTGGAAAATTGTTTCTGCCACCACAGGGTTGAGAGACCACTTGTGAGGGAGTAAGATGGACCTGCTCAATTTGTCTGCTTGCATATTTGACTTCCCCATTATATGCATTGCCAAAACAAAACTAGTGGAAGAAATCACCCACTGCCAAACTCTCAGTGCCTCTTTACATAGGGGATGGGACCTGGTTCCTCTCTGTTTGATGATGTATCAGACAACTGTCATATTGTCTATCCAAATGGCAATGATACACAGAGGGAAAGCATCTTGAAAAGCCTGCAATGCTTATAGGATGGCTCTCATTTCCAGGACATTGATGTGAAGATTGTCTCCAACTGGGACCAAGTGCCTTGGACCATCCTTCCCAAGTAATACCCCCCCACCCCACCCCTATTGGAAGGTGTCCATATCCAATGTGGCTGTGTGTGGTGGAAGGATAAAAGGTTAGGCCTGAGAAACTTCTCTTGTGGTGATCCACCAGGAAATGTGTTCTTTGCAGATTCTTGTAATTCATATTGGAGTAGAGCAGGGATGTTGTCCTACAAACCATTGTACTGCAGCATCCTTTGTAGTACCCTCAAGTAATATCTTGCTATAAGGATATTAGAGCTAGGGAAGGTGCCATGGATCCCAGGAGATGTAAAACCAACCTTGCTGGCAGGGATGGAAGAGAGTAGGTGGGATGCTTGACTCTGTAACATAGTTATTCTTGAGTCAGGTATGGTTGTAATTTGGGTCACCATGTTCAAACGAGCACCAATGAACTCAGGGACTTGAATACAGGAGAGTTGACACTTGGCATAGTTCAATGTAATGCCCATATGTAGACATAGCTGGAGCAAGTAGTCCTTGGCTTGAATCAGTAGAGGCTTGGTAGAAGCAGAGATGAGCTAGTCATCAAGGTATGGAAACACCTGGAATGCCAGCAGTCTCAGGTGAGATGCAAGCACTGCCATGCACTTGTGAATACCCTGGGGGCTGTGGTGAGACCAAAGTGCAGGGTTCTAAATTGGTAATGACCAGCTTCCTGCCAGAGGTGAAGAAACCTCCTGGATCACCTGTCTATTCTGATGTGATGCTATGCATCCTGGTGATCTATCGAGCACATCCAATCATTCTTTCCAGAAGTGGCGGAATGGACTGAACCATGACCATTCAAAACTTGGAGCACTTGACATATTGGTTTAAGTTGCTGAGATCCAAGATCGATCTCAGGTCCATTGTTTTCTTTGGCACCAAAAAGAATTTTGAGTTAGTTACGAATCCTTACTGGTCTGGGGGGACCATTTAGATGACTCTTTTTCCAGAAGCTTTTGTATTTCCACATATGCTGCTTTTCTCTGACTGTATAGAATGGCCGGGTGTTTTGTAGACTGAGTGGAGGCATGTAGGAAAAAGTGTATACAGTAACCTCTGGAAATAATCCTCTATACCCAAGTGTTTTTGGTGATGGCTGTCCTGGTTTGTGGATGCAGGGATAAGCACCTCCTGACTGCCTCTAGATTGCAGCAGTCAGGCAATCCTTCAGGAGTGTTGATAGGGTTTCTCAGAGAATGGACCTCTCAAACCATGATTTTGAGGGATCCTCTTCCATGAGGGTGTTGTCTGTTATTGGAGTTCTCCCCTGTCATGGGGGATCTGTCCCCATAGGAGTCTTGAGAAGGGCCTTGTGACTTCTGGACCCACATTTTTCTGCCACCTCTATGATTTTGGGAAAAGGTCCTTTGAGGTGTAGAAAAATGAATCCCTATGGTGGATAAAGTCTTCCCATCTGGTTCCCTCTTGGATAGGGTTTCTTTAACTCTGTGGTCAAATAATGTAGATCCATCAAAGTGAGAATTGTTGAATAATGACTTGAAAGGCTTCGCAAAGTTACAGAGGTGGATCCAGGTGTGCTGTCTCACAACTATTCCTGAACCCACAGCTTTCAAAGCATGAGAGGCATGGGAAATGAATCTCATAGAGGTATTTGATAGATACTGTAGGGTGGACAGTTGAGAAGAATGTGGACCTAGAGAGGGCATTGGAAAACTCTTTGATCAAGTCCCACTGATATCTTGTGACATCTGCCAAATAGGTTGGCAACCTTAGGACGGAAATCATTGATGCATACACTCACTTCCCAAACCTGTCCAATACCCTGGACTCTGTACTGGAGGAATGGACCACAGAACTGTGTTCAGCAAGTTCTTTCTTGCTGGCCACTAATATCACCATAGCATCTACCAGGAGACCTTTGCTCTAGAGGGTGTAATCCTGGGTCTATATTATAACATGGAATTTTAAAAAGTTTGAATGTTATACTATTGAACCAGTAATGTCGAACGCTGAAAACAGCGAAGGTGCAGGACACTGAATTCTTTCCCAGGGAAAGAATTCGGTTGTCCGTTGCTGTGGCTTCGCTGTTTTTAGTGTTCGATATGTTGGAACATTATGGGTCAGGTTCAGGTAAGTGTGCGACTGTGTGAGGGTTAGGGTTAGGGGGCGAGTTAGGTGAGTTAGGGTTAGGGAGCGGGTCAGGTAAGTGTGCGGTTGTGTGGATGTTAGGGTTAGGGCACGGGTCAGGTAAGTGTGCGATTGTGTGTAGGTTAGGGTTAGGGGGCGGGTTAGGTGAGTTAGGGTTAGGGAGCGGGTCAGGTAAGTGTGTGGTTGTGTGTAGGTTAGGGGGGGCAGATTAGGTGAGTTAGGGTTAGAGCGCGGGTGAGGTGAGTGTGTGATAGTGATGGACCTTAGGGTTAGGGTAGGGTTAAGGTAAGTGGATAGCTAGTAGTGTATGTAAAGTTTAGTTTAGGTTTAGGTGTAGGATTTTAAGTGTATGTGTGTGGATTGCTGTTTTTAGTGTGTGTTTGTGTTGTGTGTATGTTTCTCGGAATAGCGATTTCTTTCCCTGGGAAAAAATTTGCTATTCTGACTGTTCGATGTTTTCAGATTTCGGTGTTTAGGGTTCGATATTATAACATTCGATGTTTACGGACTTCGATGTTATAATATAGACCCTTTATCCTTAGGTGCACCCAGGTACTTATCATGTATTTTAGGAATTGGCTCCATGACATCTGCATCCTTCCATGCCCAATTGGATATGAGGTCTCCCATCTTGTCTGCTTGGGGGGACTAACCAGGACATAGCTGAGCCAGCTCCAAAAGCCTTAAGAAGCAGACTCCTCTTGGGAAGGGGTACAGAAGACCAACCACCTTTCTGTCACAAAAGCTCAAGTATTTCACTAAATGAGATCCTCAAGGGGTGATCTGGGGGATCATTCCCCTTCATTGAAGTCAGTGTTTTCTGTTAGGGATTCCTGTGGGGAATCTAAGTGCCTCGTCTTGCACATATGCTTCCTAGGAGGCTCCCCAGTGGGATGTTCCAGAGGGGATTCAGAGGTATGAGCTGAGTCCTGAATAAGGACTGTTACAAGGCTTGCATGGACTGGCTGGCCTGATATGACAGGATGTATAGGCTCCAAGACTATGGCACACAGTTGTGGAATGGGTGGACCAAAGTGGGAGCAAGTATGTCTTATCCACAGAGGCAGTGAAAGCTCTCTCTATTATCTCAAAGGCAAAACACATATGAGAAGCAAAGGCTGCCCTGGAGGAGCCAAAGATAGCTGCCAGGATGGCTCAGAGGATCACCCTAACTCTGCCTTGAGGCACAAGTTGGAGCCAAGCTGTCCAATGTAGAGGGTCAGAGAGAAACAGATGGCTCTGAAGTCATAAGAGTTGACCACAACCCCTCCCAAGATCTGCTGCTGATGCTTCGTCTCTTAGATCCCTCCAGCTCTGACAAGGTCAGAGTTGACTGGATTAGAGATATCAGAGTCGAAAGTGGCCAAGGCTTCGGATCCAAAGCAGACAGACTCAGTACTCTTAGGTTAAATGGATCCAAAACTGAAGGTTCGATTAGAGTAGGAGTCAACAACTGGGTAGGGGCCAATGACAGGCTTACAGATCCAATGGGAGATGGAGCCAGTATAACTCCCAACTGAATCTGTGGTCAGAGAAACAACATCATCATCTTGTCCACATCAGCTTCAGTTAGGCTCCAAGATGACCTGAGAGACAATGAGTATAGGGTGTATATATAGATATAGATATAGATGTGTGTGTGTGTGTGTGTGTGTGTGTGTGTGTGTGTGTGTGTGTGTGTGTAGATATGTAGATATATCTATATCTCTCTCTGTATATATATACATATATATATATATATATATATATATATATATATATATATATATATATATATGGGTCCCCTTGACTTCATCGACACGCCGAAACACCAACGCTAAGAAGACCGACACGAGAAGACCGACGAGACAGATGATCGACAATGTGAAATCCCGACAGCCGAAACACAGACATGGGCAACGTGTCAGCGCGAGTCGGTAAGTGTGCAATAGTGAGGGATTTAGCATTAGGGAGCGGACAGGTAAGTGTGTGCTAGTGAGGGATTTAGCGTTATGGAGCGGACAGGTAAGTGTGTGCTAGTGAGGGATTTAGCATTAGGGAGCGGACAAGTAAGTGTGCGATAGTGAGGGATTTAGCATTAGGGAGCGGACAGGTAAGTGTGAGATAGTGTGGGATTTAGGGTTAGGGTGCGGGAAAGGTGAGTGTGCGGTAGTGACGGACTTTAGGTGTAGTGGCGGGTTAAGTGAGTTAGGGTTAGGGCGTGGGTAGGGTAAGTGTGCGATAGTGACGGAATGTAGGTTTAGTGGCGGGTTAAGTGAGTTAGGGTTAGGGTGCGGGTAGGGTAAGTGTGCGGTAGTGTCGGACCTTAGGGTTAGGGTTTGGGTTAGGGTTAGTGCATGTATAGTTGTGTGTTATGTGTACTTTACGTTTTGTGTGTCAGTGTTTTGGGTGTCAGTGTTATGGTGTTTGGTTTTGTGAGTTGTCGGTTTTGTGCGTTTTCGGTGTTTTGGTGTCGTTGTTTTGAGTGTCGGGTTTGTGGTGTGTCGGTGTTGTGATAGGGATCTATATATATATATATATATATATATATATATATATATATATATACATAGATATCTCTCTCTATATATATATATATATATATATGCATATATATGTATATATATATATATATATATATATATATATATACACAATATATGCATACATATGCATACATATAAGTATATCCATCTATATATATATATATATATATATATATATATATATATATATATATATATATATATGTGTGTGTGTGTGTGTGTGTGTATATATGTCTGTGTGTATATATATATATATATATATATATATATATATATATATATATATATATATATATATATATGAAGATAACACTTATCCAAAGCACTCACCCAAGCTACAAAGACCACGTACATTTAGTGAAGAGTCAAACAAGATCTAAATCAATCCAGACTAGAAAGGAGTAAGGTTAGGGGAGGAGCTCAAGTTAAGGAGCCAGATCTTCAGAAAAGGCTAAAGTCAGATCTGAGACCCCATTTGTTGAAGAATGGATGAAAAAGACAACATCAGATTTACCCATCCCATGGTTGATAATTATGTATTACCACAGGGGCAGTTCTAGGGTAAATGTTCTGTTTCCCATCCATAGATCTAAGTTGTGCTTGAAAATGGACAGGGATAAACTTTGTTTTATGTGGATTGAGAGTTTGTTCCACAGCAGCAATATCCTCTGCAAAATATACCTGCCCCTCCAAACAATTCTGTTGATGTTGCAGAAGAGATTTAGATCCCTCATCCGAGTATCTGTGAAACCATTTGACTTGCTGATGTGTATTAAATCCATCAGTAATGGGTCAGAGGATGCCTTGTATGTCAGACACAGGTCACTGCTTCACAGTCTATAGGATACCAGGTATAGTGACAGTGCTTTGAGTCAATCCATATAGGACATGTTGCTTAGACCTTGTATCCTTTTAATAATGTATCTCTGTGGGCATTTGATTTGTTGCATGTGTGTAGACATTATGTTCAATAACTGGCCTAATGAGGGCTGAGTAAATGGTGACAATGACGTCTGTACATCTAGCCGCAATCCCTTTGTTTTCAAGTTGTGCAATACAGAAGGACTTTCTTACAACAATATACACATGTTGGTCAATAGTTAGGTCACTGTCCACATGAGTTCTCAAATCCTGAACAACTGGATCCAATCTTTGGGGTGTATTGTCAATGTGGTAGTTCCCTGGGATTAATGACTTTCCAAAGGATACAATAATGCATTTTTGATATTTAGTTTCAGACCATGATTTTGACACCAGTTATTTATTTGAGACAGACTTTCCTGAAGGATGGCTAAGTCATTTCAGAATTCAATGACTGCTCCTAACTTGCAGTTGTTTGCAAATTTAGTCTGCCTGTGCCCTTTGGTATTGGCTTTTACTTCAGAAAAGTAGATGTCAAACAGGAAAGGTCCCAGCACAAAACCCTGGGGGGTTGCACTGGTGACTGGTCACTTTGTGGAGGTAACTTTCCCTATTTCAATTATCTGCATTCTATCTGTGAGCCAGTTGGCAATCCAGCCAGTGACACAGGGGTTTATTCACAGTTAATTTAACTTTTCTACTATGCCTGAGTGGGGAATTAAGTCAAAAGCTTTGACCACATTGAGGTATGCAATGTGTACCAATTTGCTTTCATCCATTGCTTTGGTGACTTTTTCAAAAAATCTACCAGGCTGAGTAAGCATGACCTGCCCTTGATGAATCCAAACTGAGATAGGTCCAGTATTTGGAGGTTCCCTATATCCTGATTGATTAATTCCATGATATGTCTTTCCATGGCTTTGCATATGAGGCTGGTCAGACATATGGGTTTGTAATTACCTAGGTGTGTGGAAGGTCCTCCCTTATGCAGGGGAATGACTGTAGCTGTTCTCCATTCACTTAATATAAAACCTGTATTGAAGCTGAGACTGAACAGTGTTGTTAGGGGTGTCGCTAAATCACACCATGTTATTTAAGACGTATCCAGAGATATTGTCAGCACACATAAATGCAGTCTTTTTGGCTCTGATAGCACCTTTAGGAGTTGATCTTGTGTGATAGCTGGAGATGACCCAGTTTCAAGTATATCTAGAGGGATACATGGAGAGGAGAGAGGGTAAATTTAGAGCTAAATTTATTTGCCAGTAGCTTAGCTATATTTTCAACCTTAGTGTTGGTAACACTGTTTACAATCAGTTCAGTGCATTGCTGCATTGTGCTTTTGATTATGAGCATAACTAAAAAAAATGCCTTGGGATTGTCTTAAGCTTGGGTAGCTATTTTACACTCAAACTTAGCTTTGGTGGATTTTATTATGTTCCTGAGTGGTTTGTTTATTTCAGTGGCAAGGAATCTCACATTCTGGAAATTTATCTTCATACTTTTGGTTAAAATTCCTTTCCTTTTATTATCAAGTTTTTGATATTATGGTTCCGCCATGTGTGTTTGTTTATGGGGTTTGCCCCTCACTTGTTCCTGTTGGGTACATCTGCATCAGTGCAGCTGTGTACATGTGGGTATATTATGCTGGTGGAGTTAACTGGGTTTGGTGGTGATTTGGAGCTTGCAAACCTATCAATTAGGAGTAGGTAATTTGTCTTAAAGAAATTTGTAATGGTACCTTGGCTAGAAGGGATCACTGGTTTCAGTTTTATTTTGAAGGAGACTGCTTTATGGTTAGACCTAACAAATGAAGATACACAGCGGATGGTGCACGATGCTCCCATATTAGGGCAAGCTCTGAGATGTATTCCCCCTAGTGGGTACTCTGATTACTTTTTCCAGGGCATTTGTACTGACAAAGTCCACAAATCTCTGTGCTTGTGCACTAGTTGGATAATTAGATCACCTAGGAAAATGATATTGGGTTTAATACTTGGAGTAACTCTAGTTCATGTAGTTAAGCTTTGAGGTTTTCTTTTGTCATAGAGAAAGTTCTATAGCTAGCTAACATATGGTATCTGACCTTTCTGACGTTTACTCAGACATGAAGATTTAGTGCAGGGGTGGGGGGCCGAGTCAATTTGGTTAATTAAAGACTGCAACTTTTTAGAGCTCTGCAGTTATAGATTTAAATACAGGAAAATATTTTTTGAAATATTTTGTAGCACTTTAACAGATAATAGTATTAATTATTTTATATTCAATTTTTATGAAGTTTTATAAAAATGTTCCTGTCGCTTTTACTTGGAGTCTGTTTTCTGAATGAAGATGAGTAACTCCAAACATTCTCAGACTGACACTTCATTGAAGAAGGATATACAATTAGTGACATCTATTCTTCAGGAACCTTCCTTAAAATCGGTGGTTTTCAGGAGAACTTGGAGAATCCAAAAGAAAGCTGTTTTAAGCAAATGAAGTCTTCAAAGAAATGTTACAGCAGTAGCAAACCAAACTCCTTGACATGGAAAATGCTTTGAATGACACTGATGGCAGACTAAAGGAAGAAGAATCTCAAACTGATTTTTTATTAAAACAAAAACACTTGGCTTCTAAACAAAATAGAGGACATAGAAAACAGAGACAGGAGGTGTATCATAAGGATTTTTGGTTTACCAGAAAAAAACTGAAGGTGAGGACCTAATTTCATTTCTTAATTCTTGGATCTCAGAAATATTAAATCTCCAGGAGAGTTTTTCTTGTGGTATAGAATGATCCCATAGAGTCATAGGTAAACCTATTTCTTCCTCCTCATCTGCTCCTCCCAGATCTATAGTCATTACATTTTTGTCATATACTGATAAAGAGTTAATTTTAAAAATTGCACATAGAAAAGCTCCTTTGAAATACAAGCAATATTCAAGAAGATATGACAATGATTATTCTTCTCAAACAATAGACCTTAGAAAATACTGCTAGCCTTTTGTTAAATCTCTCAGGCAGAATGGCCTTAATCTCAGATAATCTTCCCAGCAAAAATAAAAATACAACTCACTAATGGAATAAGAATCTTTAATAATCTGAAGAAGGCTTCTTCATTTGTTTAAAATAACCTCACACCAATGTCTGAAGATATAAATTGGTTATTCTCATTGAAAAGATCCTCAAACAAAATACATGGACCAATATGAAGAAAAGAAAAAAAAAACGTATTCCTTATCCTCCAGTTCCACCGAAACCATTTTAAATCTGAAGCGTATGTATATATATATATATATATATATATATATATATATATATACATATATATATATATATATATATATATATATATATATATATATATCTATGTATATATTTAAATACTATGAAACCTCCAGTGTTTATATTGAAATAATTTAAATCAAATAAGTTATCTAGGATGTTTCTTATCTATACATTTACTGTTAGGAACATGTTCTTTAACTATTCTTAATGAGCTCAAGTAAATGCCTTAACTTCTGTCTGTCAAACAAATGTTATTTCCCTCTTTCAGGTGTTTCTTCCATTTTATATGGTTTCCTAACTAGATTATTAAGTTCACCTCTAACTTATTATAAAGCTTTTATTTTTTTATATTAAGTTATTCTTTCCTCCTCGTTGTATTTACACCTGACTATATTGTATTTTTTTTTTTTAATTTTCATGGTTTATCGGTTTCTCGTGATGAGAACATGCCTAGTGAGCTTTCCATTTTGCTATGTATGTTTTGACTACTGCATGCTTTTTTTGTTTGTTTACATCTTTATTATTTTTCCCCCCAAAGAACAAATCTTTAAACTGTTTTGATGTTAATGTTGACTTGCAGTTTTATAGTGGAAGCTATCTGAAGAAGAATGTTTCTTATGATGGACCTGTTTGGGTGCTTTGCACTGGTCTGCTTCTTTTGATTACTTGCTTTGGTGCCATTTCGGTTAGACATCCATTTATTTTGTCCAACTGTCACTTTTATTTTGTATGCACTTGCTCCATGATAGAGTCCATGAGCTTTCTTTATTTTGCTGCAATTCCCTGGCTTCTGTCTCTTCACAATGGCCATTTTAACTTCTCTGTGCTGCACAAAAATTTGTTCATGTCCTGTTAAGCTGTTCTTCATATGCAAACCATGGGGAGTTCCTGTTTTGTCTGCTTATTAGTGAGAGACTCCTGAAGCTTGCTGTAGGTGTTTTATACACATAAGATGAAGTCTATTTGGTATTTATAATATTTATGGTATTTTGGGGTTGTTTTAGATTTTATGTGATTTATAGTGCTTTGAGTCATTTGAATTATGGTAGAGATACTTCTGTTGCAAGAAGTATTCCCGTTTGGGTTTATTTACTACGCACATTTGCTCTTTATGAGATTGACAACTTGTAGATGTTGTATATGTATAATTTCTTTTTTAGGAAAGGGTGTAGAGTGTGGAATGGTTATTTGAGTTGGGAATAAATGTTTAATTAATAGATCAATGCAAATCTTGCTTTATTGTTTTAGCTCTTACAATATATTTAAATGACAGTGGTTTAGCAGATGTATTATAGAACCCACATTCACATACACGCACATGATTGTACACACAAATGTTTACATTCACACACTTAAATATACTAAGTATATTAACACCAACACTGAGGAAAATGTAATATTATTACATTTTTTTCACTTATAATAATAACAGTAGGGGTCTATATCACGTCAACAAAATGACAGAAGTTCGAACACCATATGTTTGAACTCCTAACCTCGAAGTGCAAAAACATTGAAGGCTTAGAAAAGCGATTTCTTTCCCATGGAAAAAATATGAGAAGTTATGTACCTACCATAACGTTCCATGTTAGTTGTCTTCTCTCGCCTTCTTTCTTGCTGGATGGGTTCAGAGCCGATCCTCGGCTCTGACTCGGCCACTTACTAAAGCTCAAGAGCTAATTTTACCAGCTCGAGGCAACCCTATATCCCATGATGCAAGGCGATGACTACCCAGATCTCGTTTGGTAGCTAAGGAAAATTATGCAATATATTCCTCCAACTGGAGAGGAGGAGGAAGAGGTAATAATAATAATCCCCCGAAAAAGATCAACCTGATCTAGTGACACTAGTAAGCTGATTAGCTGGAAAAATTGGATCAAGACTCTTAAAGGAAGAGGAACAATCTTCTCGGTCTGACCAGGCTAGGGGGATGGTGGGGCGCAAGAAAGAAGGCGAGAGAAGACAACTAACATGGAACGTTATGGTAGGTACATAACTTCTCAATGTTAAGTTGTCAATCTCGCCTTCATTCTTGCTGGATGGGACCGCGTCTCTAGCACCTCTATCCTGGGTGGCTCAATGGAACAGACTCTTGAGAACAGTGGAACCAAAATTTGCTCTGTCTCTGGAGGCCAAGTCTAATTTGTAATGCGAAACAAAGGTATGAGGAGAGGCTCATGTGGCTGCTGCACAAATAGTGTCTATTGGAAGTCTAGCCTGAAAAGCTGTAGAGGTAGCTAGTGCTCTGGTAGAATGGGCTTTTGGCCTAGAAATCAACTCTTTACCTCTGAGCTGATAAATGCATGTAATCACAGAAGACAGCCATCTAGATAGAGTCACCTTGGATACTGGAAGGCCTTTCCTGTTCTCTGCATAGGATAAAAACAGTTGATCAGATTTCCTAAAATGTTTGGTTCTGTCCAGATAATATCTGAGTTGGCAGTGAACATCGAGATAATGTAGTTTTTGTTCCGCTCTATTAGAATAATTTGGGAAAAAAACTGGAAGATCAATAGATTGATTTAAGTTCGTCTGCGATGCCACTTTGGATAAGAAAGACAGATTAGTCCTTAGAGAAACTCTGTCTTTGTGGAAGATTAAGTAGGGAGGACGAATGCAGAGGGCATGAAGCACAGATACTCTCCTGGCAGAAGTAATGGCGACTAGAAAGAGTGTCTTCCAAGAAAGAAATTTCAATGAACAGGTAGCCGCAGGTTCGAAAGGGGGAAGAATCAAGGATGTTAAAATTAAATTTAGATCCCACTGTGGTGGGGGGCCTCTAATCGGAGGTTTAAGTAAAAATATACCTCTAAGGAATGCCTTGCAAAGTTTATGTGACATGATGTTGTGGTCCAACAAGCCGATATGAAAATTTGAAATGGCTGCCAGCTGAACTTTTACTGTGGAGGAAGAAGATCCTGAATGAAAAATCTTGGCTAGGAAGTCCAAGACCGAATGAATCGGAGCAGTAAAGGGATCTATGTTCCTAGCTTTTGCCCAGAAGGAGAAACGTTGCCATTTACTAGTGTAAATCCTTCTGGTGGAAGATTTAAGGGAAGCTACTATGATATCCCGGATGGGATTAGAAATCATAGGAAGCCTGGCTAGGGATGGAAGTGGAGCAACCAAGCAGTGAGGTTGAGAGAAGGTATGGATTGGTGCAGCTGCCCCGACTGGTGGGTCAGAAGATCTGGAACTGGGTCCAGATGCCATGGCTGTACCAAAAGATAATGATGTAGGAACGGAAACCATATCTGTCAAGGCCAATAAGGGGCAATGAGAATCATCTTGGCTCTCAAGGCGGTTGCTTTCTGAATTACTTGTGGTATTAGAGGGAAAGGAGGAAAAGCATAGAGAAGTCCCCGGGGCCAATCTTGGATTAGAGCGTCTCTGGGGGGATGGCCTGGAAGGGGGAAGAGAGAGAAGAAGCCCGGTCTTTTGCTGTTTTGAGGGGTAGCAAAAAGATCGCAGCAAGGAAGGCCCCACTTCTGAAAAATCTCTTCCGTCACAGATTGTTTGAGAGACCACTCGTGAGGCATGAGAATAGCTCTGCTCAACCTGTCCGCTATGATGTTGGATTTCCCGGGGATATGCATTGCTATCAGAAACTGCTGAGAAGAGATTGCCCACTGCCAAAGTCTGAGTGCCTCTCGACACAGTGGATAGGACTTGGTTCCGCCCTGCTTGTTGATATACCACACTACGGACATATTGTCCGTTTGGACTGCAATAGTTCCCAGGGGAAGGGAGTCATGGAGGGCTTGCAACGTTAAAAGCACTGCTCTCATCTCCAGGACATTTATGTGCAGGTGGCATTCGAAAGGTTGCCAAGTGCCATGGACCATCCTGCCCTGATAATGCCCCCCCCCACCCGATCGGGGAGGCGTCTGATGTAACCATGGCGACCGGGGCGGGAGGAACAAAGGGTCTGCCCTGATGGACTTGAGGGGACAATATCCACCAGGTCAGATGCCTTTTGCATATTGGAGTTATTATGATCCTGTGACGCATGGGAAGTCATTGAAAGGACCATTGGGCGAACAGCATCCATTGTAGGAGACGCATGTAAAAGCGGGCAAGGGGAAGAAGTGTTATGGCGGCTGCCATAAGACCCAATGCTTTCAGAGCAAATCTGGCCTGAATTTTGTCGCTGTGAAGAATCACATGGATGTGGTTTTGAATATCCAAGATCCTTTGGTCTGTTAACTTTGCTGAAAGTTGTACGGTGTCCAATTTGGCGCCTATAAAGGTAATAGACTGACAGGGCGACAAGGCAGATTTTTCGAAATTTATAGAAATCCCTAGCCCTCTGCAAATGTGAATGGTGTAATCTCTGGCTTGGAGAAGTTGATGCCTGATGGTGGCAGTGAGGAGCCAGTCGTCTAGATATGGAAACACCTGGAATCCTTGACGTCTCAGGTGAGCCGTAACCGCTGCCATACATTTGGTGAACACTCTGGGGCTGTAGTGAGTCCAAATGGCAGGGCTCTGAATTGGAAGTGACTGGCCCCCAGCCGAAAGCGGAGAAACCTTCTGGAGCGCCTGTGAATTTTTATGTGATAGTACGCATCCTGAAGGTCCACCGAGCTCATCCAATTGTCCTTGCCCAGAAAGGGTGGAATGGACTGAAGCGTGACCATCCGGAATCTTGTTTTCTTTACAAACTTGTTTAGTTTGCTGAGATCTAATATTGGTCTCCAGTCCCCTGTCTTTTTTGGTACTTTTTTGAGTAGATTCCGGATCCTATTTGGTCTGCTGGGACTGGCTGGATGGCTCTTTTTGCTAGCAGTTTTGATATCTCTGGTACTGCTAGTTCCCTTAGACCGGGTGGAACATCTGGAAGGGTTCCCTTTTGCTGAACTGGGGTTTGAATAAAGGGAATTTTGTAACCCTCGGATATAATCGACTGTACCCATTTGTCTTGAGAAAGGGAAAGCCAGGCTTTTGGGTACAGCGATAATCTTCCCCCGACTGCCTCCAAAGGTGGACAATCGGGCAACATCTCAGGGATGCTGGAAGGGTTTGTCAGAAAGAGGCTCCCTGCTACCCTGATTCTGCGGACCCCCTCTGCCCCTAGGGTGGCGTCTGTTGTTGTTACCCCCTCTGCCTCTGGGGTTAAACTGACCTCGTGCATCAGGCGTGACTCCTTGAGATTTGCGGAACCACATTTTCCCTCCCTTCTGACCTTTTGGGTAAGGTCTTGAAGGGGTGGAAAAACGGACTCCTACGGCAGAAAGAGTCTTGCCATCTTGTTCGCATCTAGTCAAGGTGACTTTCACTTGAGGTCCGAACAAGGTCGAACCATCAAAAGGAGAGTTTGTGAAGGACGCCTTGAAGGGGTCTGCAAAATTACAAAGCCGCATCCAGGATTGACGCCTTAAAGCCACTCCTGTGCCTGCAGCCCTACTCGCTCCATCGGCTGCATATGAAATGAGCCACATGGAGGAGTTAACAATGGAGTTTAGGATTCCTAGCTGAAAGTTAATTTTATCCTGGGACCCAGCAGCTGATGGATCCTGTAAAACTTCTCCCAACTCTTTAAGAACATCTCTTTGAAGGCGGGTGAAGTGACATAAGTAATTCAGCGACTGCATGGCAAAGGTCGCTGAAGAAAAAATCCACTTGCCGTACCTATCCATAGTCCTGGAATCCTTGTTAGGAGGATGGACAGGTACTGAAGGATCAGCTAGTTCCTTCTTGGTGGCTGCAGCCACCACCATGGCATCAACCGGGACACCTTTTGTCAAATATTGCCTATCAGGTGGGGCCGTGATGAATTTAGAAGGCCTCCGAGGAATGGGTTCCACCGAATCCGGGGCCATCCATGCCTTCCGAGCCACCATGTCCATAAGAGGGTCAAAAGGCGGAGACACCCAGGAGGTGGAGGGTCGAGACCCGAACGCCTCCAGGTATACCGACTCGTCCTCGGAAGAATTAAGGGAAGGCCAGTCCCCCCTCTGCTTAAGGAGTTCAAGGATGTCTGAGAAAGAGACATCCTCAGAGGGGGACCTTGGGGATCCCTCCATCTCATCCAAGTCAGTATTGGATGTAATAGACTCAGGGGAGTCTAGATATTTCCTCTTACATGTCCTCTTACACGGAGGTTCACCTAATGGGTCAGAAGAAGCCTCAGAAGAGGAAGATATTCCCAGTGGGGAAACCTGAGGTGTTGGATCTCTTTGTCCGGGAGCAAGAGAGTGGGAAGAGACGTCAGCAGGCACTGTAGTGGGAGGAGCTGATGGAACTGACCGTTGACTATGCCCTGGGGCTAGTACACTCCTCATCACCTCGAAGGCTCCCCCGTCAGAGAGGCCAGAAGGCTCCCGCTCCGAAGAGATAGGAACCCCAGGCCGCACCAACAGGGATGGCTCTGAGGCTGATGTCAGGGCTGAGCTCACCAGCGCCAAAGCTCCGAGAGGGAGAACGGGGTCGGACAAGGGTCCGATGCCACTCGCCCCCTCAGAGCCGACGAAAGAGACCAGATGCCCGGATCCCTCCAATGAAGACATCAAGGAGGAAATCGGAGCAGAGGACGACGGAGCCGAAGGGGGGGGGGGGTATCAGCTCCAAAGTCACAACAGTCACGGCTCTGAGGAGCTCTGGCTCTGAGCTCTGTAAGAGAGTCGAAGGAGGAATGTTAGGTGGATGTGTAATAGCTACCTTCTGTTGAGACGGGCTATGGAGCATTTGGGCCAATGCCTGAGACTTTAATAGTCTACTCACCACTCTCTCAAGGTCGTGGTCGGACAACCTGGATGACCGAGAAGACCGGCTCCAATGGCTCCGCTCCGAGAGCAGGGGTGATCTCGGAGCCGAATGTATCGACTCCAACGAAGGGGATCTTGATCTCTTTCTTGAGATAGGTGGAGCCAAAGGAGCCGAGGATACATCGGCTCCAGCCGGAGCCGACACTGAGTGCCCAGATTTAGCAGTATCGGCGCCGTATGGAGCCGATACTGTAGCTTGTGACATAGAAGGATCGGCTCCGGCCGGAGCCGATCTCGTCACAGAAGGCGAACCAGTAGCCGATGGCTTAGGGCTTGGAGCCGAAGGCTTAACTGGTTTTGAGGGCTTCCCCGGAGCTGACTTAGTCAGGGAGCTCTCAGGCTTTAATAAGCCCCTCAGTATTAATTTATTTCTGCGCTCCTGCAGGACTCTTGGGCTGAAGGCATGGCAGACAGCACAAGAGTCCTGCAGGTGCAGAGGTCCCAGGCAGTAAACACAAGAAGTGTGACTGTCTGTCAGAGACATCTTCTGACAGTACGAGTCACACTTCTTGAAGCCTGAGACCTTTGTGTCCTTCGACATAACTGTGTCGAGGAAACACTAAGTGACAAAAAACACAGACACACACACAATAAACACCCAATCCAATAAAAATTAAAACAGGGATACAAACACACTCAAACACCACACAAAATCCCTGACAAAAAATTAGGAAAGGGGGAGGCTTAAGGCCTACTTAGGGGAAGGGATAAATAACTGGAAAAATAGGGAACACTAACGGAAATAGGGTTAAACTAATCATTAAGAGTTTACACAACAATGGTAGTGACTAAAACTAAAGGGGAGAGACTAAAAGTCTGAAATTTGAAAAAACTTACCAGGAGCCAGTAAAAAAAGCACCTCGCAAGCGAAAGCGGCAAACGAGATCTGGATAGTCATCGCCTTGCATTATGGGATATAGGGTTGCCTCGAGCCGGTAAAATTAGCTCTCGAGCTTTAGTAAGTGGCCGAGTCGGAGCCGAGGATCGGCTCCGAACCCATCCAGCAAGAATGAAGGCGAGATTGACAACTTAACATTCGCTGTTCCAAGAAACACACACACAACACAAGCACACCAAAAAAACAGCAATCCACACACATACACTTAAAATCCTATATCTAACCCTACACTAAACTGCACATACACTACTATCTATCCACTTACCTTAACCCAAACCCTAACCCTAAGGTCCATCACTATCACACACTCACCTGACCCGTGCCCTAACCCTAACTCACCTATCCCGTCCTAACCCTAAAGTCTGTCACTATCGCACACCTACCTCACCCGTGCCCTAACCCTACCTCACCTAACCCGCACCCTAACCCTAACATTCGCACAATCACACACTTACCTGAACCTGACCCGTAACTTTCCACCACAGTGCTGAAAATAGCGAATCCACAGAAACGGCCCACCAAATTATTTCCCTGGCAAAGAATTCGGTGTTCCGCGGCTTTGCGATAATCAGTTTTTGAACTTCACAGTTCGAACATATGGTGTTCAAACTGCTGAAATTTCGATGAACTGATAGGAACCCTAACAGTATAGCTCACAATCATTCATATGTTAAAATGAATTCTGGGTATCAGCTTTAATATATCATACTTCATTTTGCTGAAATGCAACTCCACATGTATTGTTTTTTAATAATTTGATCTTCCCAAAAATGTATGGTTGGAGCTAAAATACTTCTACTTTATTAATGACGACTCTTTCATGTAATGTTTATTATATATATGAATATTATACAAACTTATATAGGTTTACATTAAATATTTATGCTTTTAACAGATACATTTTAGTGATGTGGGAAGGAATAGATACAGAGGAGGGGGAATGAAATTTATGTAATATATAATAGTTCAATGCAGTTCTTTTAATTCATATAATTATATTTTTAGTTATTGTGATTTTTATTCATATCTGATTATATAAATTATTAATTAATCATAAATTTTTTTGCACTGTTAAATATATGTTTATATGTTTAAATATTCCTCTCTATTGACATTTTGATAATACATCTATTTTAACTTTATGTTTCTTTACAACTTAATCTTTTATCGAATTTATGCATACTGTTATTCTCCTCATATTCAGTTAACTGTTTTGATATTGTGTTACAGCAATGCTCTTCTTACAGAAATGAAATTTGACTGAATAATTAATAAACATATATGAAAAGGGGAGAGAGAGAGAGAGAGAGGGAGGGGGAAAAGAATATATATAAATATATATATATATATATATATATATATATATATATATATATATATATGCTAACATATATTTCTTGGGAATGAGAGATAATGTTTTATTCTGTTAAATAACTTAAGTAATGCCTTTTTAGTAAAGAATTGACAAAGTTGTTATTTTACTTGGTTATTACTAGTAAGCTGTGTTCTGAAGTTGTACATATTCTTTATTGGCAGATTTAGATTTTCTTCACAGTGAAGATCTTCTGAATCTTTACAAACTATTTTAAGTGTTTGTTGACACACGAAGAAATAACATGGTATTAGTCTTCATGTCTTTAAACTTGCACTGTTAAATATTGATAACCATGGGTGACACAAAGTATTTACCAACAAAATCTTATACTCATATGCTTTACAGACATAACAACCTATTCATTTTTTGACTTTTGACCAGTTGATTCTAAACACTTATAGTTTTATTATTAATTTTTGTTGGTTGATAAAACTATGAATTGACTTAACAGCATTAAGATACTATTACCTTAAATATGATTTCCTGCTAAAAAGATAAATTATAAACCCACATATTAATGTAGTTGAACTGATGATAATAAAAGTAAGGAATATTATAAATTATTCAGCAACAGGAATACATAGCTCAAAGTTGGCTGGAATTAAGTTTCTCTGCTTTACCATTAAAACAAATGGATTAAGAAAAAGAGAAGTTAGACGGGGAGAGTTGAGTTAGTACATGAGTAGGAAAGGCAGGAGATGATAGGAGAGGGAAAGGAGGGAAAAGTTAATTAATTCTTTATTTTATCTCTATATAATGTTCTACCTTAGATTTATTCATTTAAATAATAATGTTACTATTTTTTTACTCTTTATACATATCTTATAAAAATGTGAAAATGTCTCCATTAGATGAATTATTTGCTGCAGAGCTCAAGTAGATATTTTTTTTTTTCTTCTGTTATTTTCTTAAGGGTATAGACTCAGTAGGTAATGTTGGATAGCCTGATATTTTTTCTTTATTTGTCTATTGGGTTAGGAATGTGAATAAGTCCATGTTTGTAATTAACATTTACTATTTACAAAATAATTATTACATTTTTCTTTATCATCTCTTTTATTCTTTTATTTGACCTGAACTAATAATCTTGAACAAAAATTTTCATACTAGTGTACAGATGGATTTAACATTATCCTTAAATGTAAATGGTTTAAATAACCCAAAGTAAAAGTCAAATTTGATACATTATTTGAATGTACATAATGCTCAAGTTATTTTTCTTCAAAAATCTCATATTAAACATGAAAAAAATGGAATGCAAATATAAAGGATTTTCAACTGGAGACAGACTGCCTGCCTTGCTTGGATTACTTTTGAATACTTAGTAATGCTGTACAATTATATATTTTCTATTATTAATTTTTGTTTTGTTTTGACTTAAGATGAGTTTAAGTTCACTACTTCTGCTACTATTGTCTGATCTGATTAATATACAGTGATTAACTAGAAATATATGGACTGAAAATCTTCCACACAGAGAAGTTTCTTACACTGTTTTGTTTTTTGACCCACTACACTTTAGTGGGTTGTTTTGAGACTTTGGGGATACCACGGAGATTACTTGTTTTTTAATTATACAATTCTAGCGCAATCCTGTTTAAAACTACGAAAATTCAGGATTCTGTGGAAAAAAATATAGATTTCCCACTAATTATTCATAAATATGAAGATCAAGATGACCTTTTTTACATTTATAGTCTTAAAATGTAATAATAGGCTATGGACTCTAGTTAATCTCTGTTTGAAGAAATGAAGAAGCTTTATTAATTAGTTTAGAAATTGAGAAAACTTTTGATTCCTTGAGTTGGGATTATCTATCTGAAATTGTATTACTATTTGATTTTCCTGAAACCTTCATTTCACTTTTAAAAACATTTATAAAAGTAATATTGCTTATGCTAAGATAGGTCCCTTTATTTCAGAACATATCCATCTAGTTAAGGATGCTAAACAGGGCTGCCCACTTTCCCCACTTTGATTTGCTTTAGCCACTGAAATATTTGTTATTTTAATTCAGTCAAATCCAAATATTATTTGCATTGATATTTTTAAACAAATGTCAATTCAAATGATGTTATTTGCAAATGATATTTTATTAACACCTCCAAATTCAAGGACAACAATCATTGAACTAATCCACAATTAGACAATTTCAATCTATTTCTGGTCTTCATTTTAATCAATATAAATCTAAATGTTAATACTAAATAAAAAAAAAGCCAAATACCTAAAAACATATTATTGGTAATAAAGTCGCTTCCCATGAATGCTTAGGTATTACACTGCAGACATCTATAGACAAAATAGTAAGTATCAATTATGATAACATCATTATTACTATAAAGAATCTTATTTCTAAATGGAATAATCTTATTTCCTTTTGAAAATAGACTTCAGTTGATAAAGATGATTCTATTACTTAAATTGTTATATTTAATCCAAGCCCTATCTCTTTTGCCTAGTAAACACCGTATTAGTAAAATAAGCAAACTAATATTAAAATTCCTTTGGTTTTCTAACAAATCTAGAATAGCTTTTCTTCATCGTATTACAAATTGGGATCTTGGAAGAATACATTTTCCAGATATTGACACTTATATCAAAGCATCAATCTTTAAAATTACATTAAATTGGGTTGATCCTAATTACAGTTCTAACCAAGAAAACTTTACATCTAACTCTTCTAAGACTGATAAAAACATATTAGGCAATAATAAATCAACTAATTAAGAAACCTTTTTCTGGCATTAGCTATGCAATTACATACAATATCCTGCAAACTATAATTATGTAAGTATTATTTTAAAGACTTTTAAGAATATAATCCTTTCTAATATAGGCATCAAGATTTTGTTTGAATCCATAATTCCTTTTAATATCACCAGAAACTTTTTAAATAAATGATATAGTCATATTTTCATTAATTGGGAGTCTAAGAATTGTATCTGTTGGCAACACTGTTTTAAAGGTTTGAAAGTAAAGATTCTCAACAGCATATTGTATAATTTAATTTGGATTCCCATGATTCATTATTAATACAAATTGTGAGAGCACAGACTCAAGATTTGTGTTTATCCATCTCAAGTTCTTAATTTAAAGAAATTCTTAAGTTAATTCACCTATTTGAAATTATATAAAACAAATCAAAAATTGATAATTTCAAAACTTTACAACATTTTAATAAAATATAAAATAAATTTAAATGCTGAATTGTATTCATATTTCATTAGGTTATTCTTCTCATTTTACCTCTGAACACAAATTTCAATATTATCTTCTATTATAAACTCCTCATGGTCTCTTTATTGGCACATATTTACTTGGAAATTTTTACATAGAGCCTTTTTAACTCCAAATAAAATAGCTAAATTTAGTGGTAATAATAATAATAATGATGTATGCTATTAGAGTTGCAAATATGTAATGAT
Organism: Protopterus annectens; assembly: GCF_019279795.1. Lineage (NCBI taxonomy): Eukaryota > Metazoa > Chordata > Ceratodontiformes > Protopteridae > Protopterus > Protopterus annectens. Next base: position 115,086,621 of record NC_056738.1, on the reverse strand, counting down.
TGGTTGCATTTTTTTTATGATTGTCCTTCTCTAAAATTATTTTGGTGTAATATAAATGATTTTTTGAAAGCTCTATATTCAGATACTTTTCCTTTATACACATATTTGGTTTTATTTAATACACATGACACTTGTGATTTGAAATGTGATAATCATTTTCTTTTATGGACTATCCTTGCAGTTGCAAGGAAATATATTACTAAAGAATGGAGAACCACAAAACACCATCTTTTACAGGCTTTTTATCCTTCTTAAAGAAAACAGCAATCAAAGAGTCTAAAATAAAAGAACAAATAATTCATCCCAAGCCATTCAGCAATAATCCTTGGTTGAAAGTGACATCTCTTATTAACTTTTAGCAACAGAATCTTGTCTCAAATGACTAAAAAGTTAAACAGGAAATGATAATCAACATAAAGAAGTATCTCTTCATGAGGCATTGCCAATTTTAAATGTAGATCTCAGGTCTTTGTATATATTGTATATAGTTTATTTTTGTTTAATCTTTGCAATTTTATTATTCTGTTATTATTATTCTCTATTATGTTATTTGAACATTTATTAATTGGAAATGAGCAATAAAATTTCTTTGATCAAAAAAAAAAAGAAGCTCTAATGCATAATGCTGCATTACCAACCTTGATGTGAGTTTCTTTTAAATGTAGAATGATACAACTCCACCTTTTTCCCTTCCTCTGCAGTAGCTGGTCTAAACATGTGGAAGGCATTATAACCCTGCACAGCTAGAATGTTCTGTGCTATTTTAAACCATTTCTCAGTTACTAAAAAGATATCAATGTCTTCCAGGATGAGAACAACTTGTAGGTACTGGAGTTTCTTTGTCAGGCTCATAGCATTTATCAGTAACACCTTTATATTTTCCTTTTCTTGTTTTGATATGATGATAGGTTTATCAGGTTGGCATTGATTAAAAATGTACTATGGGGTGGACAATATCTTTTCTAATAATCAAAACCCTATTGGGGGCAGATGCAGGCCTTCCCTGGTGAAGCAGCATGGTCTGTCAGTCATATCCTCCCAGGCAGACAAATACTGGACACCCTTTGAGTGACACCCAAAACTAAGCCAGTTATTGTAATCAATTTTTTTGATCATATAGTGGCATCATCCTTGAAGAAGGTAGAATGCTGCTCAGTGCTAAGCTCATACCCACCTTGGACACATAGTCTGAGAATTCCATCATGTCTCTCTTCATATAATCCAGTGAATCAAGTCACTGACACCAGCATGAATGATGACAGAGTCATACTGGTACTTGTTCAAGGACTTGAGTGCATGCATGATCTGATGGATCCTGGCACCAGACAAGCAACTAACTGTCACTGTTTCCATGTTTAGCCTAGTAAGAGGCACATGTGTATGCCTTACAGTGGAGTCACCTATAACAAGAATGTGTTTGGTCCCTTTTATGACTGCCTTATGGGCATGGCATTTGTAACTTTGGGACTCCTTGCCATATGTGAGGAAGGAGGCTTAATATTTTGAAATAATTTTGATGTAGATATAGAAAGTAGAAAACATCAGTATGTGATTATGGCAGTGAAGCTTTTTGAAGACCAATTATTAGGGAATTAACTTCTCCTTACAATTAGAAGAAATAAGTCAGTAATTTCCTTCAAAAGTAATTTTGACATGCCTGGCTCTGTGGTGCAGAGCAATAGAGCTCTATGGCGTGGGAGCAAGGATTTTATTAATGGCTCTGCCAATGGAAAAAACAGACAGAGAAGGAAAGTAGTGTGAAATATAGCCTGTTTGACTCTTCCAAAAGAGTGGGGAGAGTTTCAGGTGCACAGGGAACACATAAGGAAGTGTAATTTCTCTAGTAGAGAGACTGAGCTTTACGGTTGAGGATGGGGCCACTTGCTGGTAATGTCCCTTGCATAAGTGAGAGGTTAGAAGAATAGTCAACCCATTTCATATTCTCTTCCTCTGCTTAAATGGGCACATGTGGTGAGTTAGGGCCATAAAGCATAAACCCTCAAACCATCTTGATGTCTACCTTAATAATCAATCACCTTAGCTGACTTTTGCCCTTGGTGATAACAGATTGAGTATTTTCATTGACTGCAAGGGTGCTGATGACTAGCAGACAGTAAGAGCAAAGAATGTGCAAAAAATAAATAAATTAAATTAATTTGGATATAGGAAGTAGAAAATATCAGAATGGGATTGTGATAGTCAAGCTAATTGATGGCAAGTTAGTCCTAAGCTTGAAATTGTACCCATGAACATATAATCAGGAAGGCCACCTCACATAATGAGGTAACAGGCTCTGCTTTGATGCTTCTTGGAGTGGGGCCTATGAGAAGAAGCCTAGTTACTAAATATAATATCCTTGGTATGGTTATCTCTTCATTTAACTAGCCATACATTATTGGTGTTATTCATAATATCTCTGAATAACATGATTGTGAATTTCATTTTTTTTCATTTTTAAGCTGCAGTTGATTGTTTAATAAGCTAGACCACAATAGAAAATTTACATTTTGTTTTATAATATATGATCATTTTTTAAATATTTTTTACCTTTGTGTGTGTGTGTGTGTGTGTGTGTATGTATGTATCAATGGTTGTAGTTTACTTTTTTGACTGCTGACATTGTTGACAAGGTGTATCGCTGAATTTTTTATTGACAGCATTCCTTGTCAAGTGCTAAATTAATCAAGTGAAAGAACGTTGATTGTTCAGTTTGTTTAGAAGATGTGCTTAGAATTATTGTAAATGGTTGTTCAGTTTGTTTAGGGGATGTGCTTAGATCTGAAGTAAGTGGCTGTGCATGTGTCCATAGGATCATAGGAGCTACAAGGCAACTAAGCCACAAGGCTATTTCTGCCTTGACAGTACACTCCCTTAGCCCTTGCCTTTCTTTTCAAGGAGGGCTAGGCCAACCCTACCAGGAGTGAATTTATGAATGCCAAGATCTGTTAAAGGTATACAGTGTGCCACATTACTTAACATGGAAGGGAAATTTGTTCCAGAGAATGGGGAGGTCCTGTGTTACAAATCTAACACTTCTCCATATCTTATTTGTTGCAGTAGATTTAGATCTCTAGTCTTAGTGTTATCTGGACAGTTTCATTTATGGAGTTATAAGAGTTCTTGGGCTACTGGATACTTCATAGCCCTATGAGCCAGGCACATATCACTTGTAAAGAGTCAGTATGAAACTAAGTGTAGAGATAAATCCTCCAGCCTTTCTTGCTAATTCAAGTATTTTAAACCCATGATGTTTCTAGTTATAAACCTCTTGGGTCTTTCCAATTACTTGATATCCTTCTCAATGATGGGTCTAATCTTTGAGGATTACAAGGAGGTGAAAACTTTTTTTGATCTAGAAAAATACCTTTTGCTATGAGCTGTGTAAGGTTAAAGAATGTCGTAACCACCACTACAATGTGTTAATCAAACTTGAGAGACTTGTGCACTCAAGTACCTAGGTCTCTCACAACCTTTTCAATGTGCCCCCCACACCCTTGTAACTAAATAAACCAACTCCAAAACTGCACTACAGTGGGGAAAAGGGCAAATTTTAGATGGTCAACCATCAGTTTGCCCTAGGAAACGTTTTACTGAAAACTTAGTTTGATGGATAGTATGGTCACTGAATAGGTATTTGATGAAGAAGTGTTTTGCTTAATTGTGATTTGATGATGTGATATAGACCCGAAGAAAAGATGATTGGCCTTAACAACTGGCTAAACACCTGATGTCATTTTTAGGGCAGATTCCAATATGTCTGAGCATGGGATGAGATGCATGACAACTGTACTTTCTTCACCAAGGAAGGTTTGCACCTCTAATCCCAAAGCTTCTATATATTGGCAAAAGCTTTTAATGCCCACTTTGTGCCTTTTTAGGCAGGGTCCTGCTCATAGATCTCCCAAACTAATTTCCAAAACAAATCAACCACTGGACCATGTCAAGTTGGCTCTACTTAATACTACAAGTCTAAATAGTAGACTGCCCAACTTCAGGGCCCCTCCTGAATTTGGAGGGCATACATATATGTTTTGTTACAGAAACCTGATTTAAGTGCCCAGAAAGTACTCACCTATGAACCTATAATATCTGGTTTTGTGCTTACCACTTGTTTAGAGCTGATGAAAGCTGTGGTGGTATATCCATATTTATAAGAGACCACATTATATCAAGACAGATACCCAGAGTTCACCAAGTGGGGCTTATAGTGATTCAAATCATGCTAAATAAAATCAGCTATCAAATCATAGTGAGCTACAGGACCCTGTCTGTCTCCATAAAATCTCACAGCATTTCTTCATATTCTTGATGCACTCCACATTCCTAGATTTTATAAATAAGAACTCCCTTGACCAAATTGTAAATGAACCCACTAAAGAACATTATATACTTGAACTGGTCATAACAAACTTGGCATTTGTATGTACTGTCCCCATGGTATCCTCTCAATGGTCAAGTCAAACCCCAAACTAGCAACCTTTGCTATCAAAATTTCTAAACTGTTAGAAGCAAATATCACAGAATTCAAGGACCAAACATAGAAATCTCCTCAATTCTATGTTGAAGCTTCCAGATTTGTCACACAGACATGTTATTCTTACATCTGGACAAATTTATTAAACTGACAGTCCCAGTTAGAGCCAAGTGAATGGGGAGGTTTAAAATGCAAACTTGTGGTCTCACGATTTGCTAAACTATATAATAAATGGAAGAAATTCCTAAACGTATATCGTAAAACAAAAGACCCTCAAATTAAGAATATCAAACATCAGAAACTAGAAAAGGACATCAGAAAAATGAAAGCATTCCATGAATTCAAACTAGCTCCAGAAATAACTATGAATCTTTCTTTAGTTATGATAGACAAATAAGAAATAACACCAAAAGTGCTCAAAGCTTATTCTCTGATATACTGGCAAATAAATGTATTGGAAACTTCATCCAAGAGACATCAACTTCAAGCCCATGCATCCTTGATGGACTCAAGTCATCAACTATCATGAAAGAATATGTACTGAATGTACACTTCAAAATAAAGTATACCTCATCCATGGGACCTGACAACATACCCAGCTGCCTAATTAATAGCATTAAACAGGACTGGTACTTGGGGGGTGTGGGGGGCATAGCCCTCCCACTCACATAGGTGGTAAGTTTTATGGTTTTGTTTATGGTCACTAGGGCAGACTACTGTCAGTTTTCCCTAAGAAACTTTTTGCTGAAAAGTTAGTTCGATGAATAGTATGTTTGCTGAATAGGTGTTTGAGGAAGAGGCATTCGCTTAATTGTGATTTGATTATGTGATATAGACCCCTTTTCTTTATACCATGCATCATTTTTGGTGATGGAAAGATTCCACTCAATACTAGAGTCTTTCCTGCATTAGTGATATGCATAGAAAGCTCTGTCATGTCTCTCTCTCTCTCTCCACATCCCTCAGACGTTTGTAGGCCAGGTTGTTTACCCCAACAAGGACCTCCAATGTGTCATACTTATACTTGCTAGTTTAAGGGTCCTCAGGGCCCTTTTCATAGGCAATCATGGCCCCTAAGAGATGGCTCACTCTCACCCTTTTTTTGTATAGCTTCATGAGTATAGAATCAATGTACCTAATTATGGAGTCACCAATCACTAGTACATTTCTGTTTAAGTATGAAGACTGTTTTGGTGCAATGGGACTATAAACTGCTGTTTCCTTACATCCAGCTGTGAAATCCACTACTCAGTCTTGTGGTGCTTAGTTTATACTGGGCATTGCACCAACTAGTCCATTGCAGCATAGTCAAGGATTTTTTTTTAGAGCCTCAGTGAATGATACTTTAGTATGGGTATGTGAGGAGTATAGTGTAGGTGAGTGAGGTTCACAGGATGTGTTTGTTTCTGAGGGTCTGGCCTCAAATTTTTAACTAGGTACTTGCATCTGTGACAAACAGTGATGAGTTAAGTAAAAGATCAATATCTGAGAGCATCAGGCAATTCTTACATTGCCTGAGCATACCACGTTCTATGAGACTGGCAGCAGAGAGTAAACTAGGTGTCAGACCCTCCATTTCAGAGTAAGAATGCATGGTGTGTCAAAGAAGGATAAGAGAATATAACAGTGTTTCGGGTCCTGGAATAAAGTATTAGTTTTAAAAAAAAATAGTAGGCATTAATTAATCTGAATTTGAGCATTAAGTTAACAATATGTAATAAATATTCTTTTCTAATTTGGCTGTAAGATTAGTTTGGCATGAAGGGTAAATAAGAGAATATAAAAGTGTTTTGACTTAATTAAGGTAGTAATTTGAAGTAAAATAATAGGTATAGATAAAAATTATCTAGAAATTAAATTAAATTAAAATTAGACAATTTTGTCTAGCCTGGCTATGAGATCAGCTTAGAAGTGCAATGATATACATCCCCAGTACCTGCCCCCCTCCCGTTATCTCTAGGGAGCAAGTCATCACTGCCCTCTCAAAGGCAAAAAATACAGCCTCCATGGGACCCAATAACATCCCAGGCTACATCCTACTTGAACTCAGGCAGGAACTTGCAGCACCATTAGGCACACTATTCAATCAAAGCCCAAGTACCAGCTTCATCCCAGCTGAGTGAAGGACAGCTACTGTCATCCCTTTCCACAAAGGTGGAGTGTCCACCAATCCAGGAAATTATAGACCCATCAGCCAAACTAGTCTGATTTGCAAGGCCATGGAGCAGATTATCATGGACCTCATTAACAAGGACACTGGCAACCTCCAGACACTTGACCCACACAGCTTGGTTTTGTCAAGGGGAGGTCACGTCTGTTAAATTCGATCGACATATTTGAGACAGTCACCAAGGCCATAGATGAGGGGAATATGGTGCACACCACCTACCTTGACCTGGCCAAAACCTTCGATATTATTCCCCACTCAGGTATAATACATAAATACTCTCAACCAGGCATCAATCCATATGTTATCAGATGGGTAGCAAACTTGCTCACTGAAGCCACCTCAAGTAGTAGACCCGTAACAAGCTGTGTACCCAAGGGATTGGTCATGGGGCCTCTGTTGTTTGGGATATACTTTTTGGATGTGCAGGCCAAATCTAGTGGGCTATGGCTGACCATGTTTGCAGATGACTGCAAGCTGGGTGCTATCATCAATTCCCCTAGTGATATGGACATCCTCCAAGAGGGTCTCACTCAGACAAATGACTGGTGCCAGAAACATGGCCTCAAACTGAATGCCAAAAAATGCATCATCATCCCTTTTGGGGAGAGTGATGTCCCCACAAATTATTACATTGATAATAAGGTACTAAGCATGCAATCAGTCATGAGGGACTTTGGCACCCAGGTTGATAGCAAACTGACTTTTGACCACCATAGTGCCTCCATTGTATGCTTTCTACATGGCCCACCTCATTAGTAAGGGTATCTTATCCAGGAACAAGGTGGCCATAACATCCCTGTATTCGTCCCTTATAAGACTCATTATTGAGTACAATGCCCCTTTTAGCATGTACCTCACAAAGCACATGGAGCAGCTGGAGAGACCACAGAGGTTCCTCACCAGGAGAATCCAGGGCCTCAAACATCTACCCTACACAGATAGGCTAAAAGCCCTGTCCCTCTACTCAGTCTCCTACAGACTCCTCAGAGATGACATCTGTCTGGCATACAAAGCAATCTCAGAACCCTCCCTGATAAGACTGATGCATATCTGCAAGTCAAGCTCCACTTGAGTAACCTGCATGAGAGATCTCAACCTGGTCTGTCACATCAATAGAACTTATTGTGGGACAGATTTGTATCCCAGAGACTCCCCCTTTTGTGGAATAGACTTCCTCTCCACATAAAGCAGAATAACTCATTAAACCTTTTTAAATGCAAACTGGATAGCTGGATGGGGAACAGAAAATACACCTCTGGGATTCCACCTGTGTCTATGCTGGTCACTGGCATAGGGTGCTGAGTTGTTGGAACATTGGCTAAATTCTTAGCTAGGCTTGTAAGGGCCTTAGGGGCAATAGCCTAGTAACTTCCTATGATCCTATGATCCAAAATGGCTGAATCTGTTAATCACAATAACAGCCAGCCAGGTGACTGTAAAATGCACAATATAAGTGATTGTTTTAACACCTGTATTAAATTATCACTTAAGACATAGGCACACATACATTAATAGGAAAAAAAATGAACCATATTAACATTTTTCCTATTTACATACACTATACATTACATGTGTTCTCTTTCAAAACTGTCATCAATTCCAGCATCACATAAATTGCACAATTCCTGCCTTTCCTTAAACTTCACTACTCATCTTGATCATTATTCTGCATGTATTGTTCCCATAAATTCCATTTATTTCTATGTAATTTGCTCCATCCCCTTTTCTAAAGATCCCTCTTCCGGTTCTTGTATCTCCTTTACAATATTCAATACTTCGAATACAGTTGGTTTACATTTTGATTTCCATTTTCTAGTAATTGCTTCTTTGGCAGCCAACAGAATTAAACTTAATAGGGCCTTACTAAACATAAGTGATTTTTAATCATAGACTGAAACTGTAGTTTAATGTAAAATCTAATATTAATGCCAAACCTTTAAGATATTCTGAAACTTTCAACAACAGAGATGGGAGTCTGTGTTTGCAAATGTTTGCAGATTAGTGTTAAACTAAGGGTTAGGTAAGGGGAAGGTTTTGGTATTGTCTATGTGTGCTAGTTTAAAGGGAGCGAATGAAGCCCCACTGCCCATTCTTACTAATCTGTTATATCCCCAATACTACATCCTTACTATTGTCTAGTAAACATCACCCTAACTCTGTCCATAACCCCAACACTACAAATTACCTTGCAAAAATGATTTCCCTAACAGTTTCACAACTGAGACAAAGTGAGTCTGGTGTTACTGCTGGGCTTTTTTTTTTTGTTTGTAGTTTTGTTCTTTTTAGTTGATTCATTGCAAAAGCAGATCATTTGCTTTCCTTTTACAGTCACCATCAGTCAGTGTGATAGTGAGCAGTTTTTTTTTTGGTCAATTAAAGTAAGTGTTCATATGCAGAAGTAGATTTAACGATTACCAATGTTTCTGCACTTTGATATATTTACAGGTATTCCTGTCTATTTATAGATCCACAGAGATACATGAGACATTAGCGTTATCATTAAATCAGTTATTCAGAGTTAAATAGGGGAACGCAGATCATTCATTTCATCCACAGAAAGGTTAAAACATTCAAGCCAGCATTGTATTATACTTTTATATTAGGGAAAAAAGTCAACACTTCTCTGTCCAAAGGCACTTGTCACTCTAGCAGCAGTTACACCAGCATGGAATGTTAGATATCTTGAACCGAATCCCAAATGATAGCTTCATATTTTCCTTTCATGTTCCCTTGATTATTACAATGCCAGTGTGTGTGTGTGTGTGTGTGTGTGTGTGTGTGTGTGTGTGTGTGTGTGTGTGTGTATGCTCTTGTGCACATGTGCGTGCATGTGTTTGTTTGCAATTTGACCTGTCTGGAAGGTGTACACACATACCAGACAGCATACATATAGGTAGCACATGTGATAAAAGCAGACCACATATAATGTTGTGTCTTGCATGTTGCTTAAAATGTTTAATATGTTATTGAGCCATAGATACGGGCCCCATTCAAAAAACATAGACTGGCAGAAATGGCATACAACACAGCCTTTGCAGAAGCAAGAAAAATTATGGAAAGCATATTTGGACTTCTGATTCCACTGTTTAGACACTTATGGTGGGTACTATAATATACTCCAGAGAGATGAAGTAAAGTCTGTCTAGTGTATACCATGCTGCACAACATGGTGCTGTGAAAACAGGCAGCACAGTCAGACAACACCAAGCCATGATATACTATAAGTCACACAACAACAGTAGCTCAGCAGTGTGGAAAAACAGGTGAACTCAGTGGAGGAAGAGAATGACAGATGATGAGCTCCAGGTGTCAACATTGCAACACTGGCAAAGCAATGATGTCTAGTCCACAACTATGGACTATGACAAAGACTACACAGAATAATGTGACATACACTGCAATGCTCAAACTATGCAAGGTGTAAAGACTAGTAGAGATGGGTGAAGGCTGCCAGCCTAGCCAGATATAATTGTGCAGATAATTCTATCATTTTTAAATGTGAAATGTTGAATTTAAAACAATTTGGCAACATTGCCATCTGCTGTAAAGAAAGCAAAGTCAAACATTTCTTGTTGGTACTTTGAAATTAAAATTATTTCATCACTGCCTCTGATGTTTTACAAGTCAGCTTCAGTCTGGCTAGATGTAGGTTTCCTGCCTATTGTTTTAAGGCTGAAGTTAAGGACCAGAATTTACACGTGGAATGTCCTTTATTGTTCTAAGTGAAAAAGAATGTAAATGCAGTTTCTGTCAGCCTGGGAACTCCAGGAAGTGTAAAAAGACGATGTAATATTTTAGCAGAACTGCAATTTCAATTTAAACAGTGAGAACCAGAGATTATTAAACATTTTTGACTTGACTATCCAACTCACAGCAGTCTGCCTTGCTCTATAAGTAAGTTATTTTAGAAGTGTGTTTTCTTTTAGGAATAACTAGAAATTAGAAAGACTAGACTAAGTGTTTTTCTGTGATGTCAGAACTGTACTACTGATTTATTTTAAGTATTTCTGTGTGATCTCTGAACTTTTGACTAGCACTAATTAGTAGAATGTATTGTCTTGTGGTTTTAATTATTTATTATTAAATATTTTAAAACCTTTTAACTGTGGCTGGTTTTGTGTAGAGATAGTTTAAGCTCTACAGTACATTGCATATTTATAGAGTTTATTGTCCAGGTCACTCCAAATAAGCTTTGACTGTTTAGTCACATCTACCAATTGGATAATAATAGTGCACAGTAATAATTGGACAACCTTTTAAGGGACTTTTGGTAGCTGATAAATATTAGCTGGGTGGTGGTAAGTGGTACTACCGTATAGTCTAGGTAAAAGGGGCACAGCTGGATAACCTGTGCCAGCCTTCCCCAGAAGTGTCTCTGTGGTTGTGTAAACTCTTATCTCAAAATGTGTGTGTGTCAGCTACTTGGGCAGGGACACGAAGCACTGGTTGGACAGAGAGGGTGCTGGAGATTTTAGCTTGCCCAGCTAGGCTGAGATCTGGACCCTATAGCTGTGCCAGTGGGGAGTCTTACTGGGGACCTGGGGATCAAGGGAGCGACCAGCCCCAGACTGACTGTGATCTCTGTGTGCTCTTAAGGGAAATTGTACTTTACTGTGTGTATTTGTTATCCTTTCCTCTCATATGAGATGCCCTCTCTGGTGTTAGTGGTGAGGATTGAGGCCCCTTGATTTCTGGGTCAGGGCACTGGCATCACACAGGGTAGTGGATAGTCCTGAAACACTGTTAATCAGGCATCAGTAAACAAACACAGGATAGACACTGTATCTTATATAGCACATATCATGGAGAGAGGTAGAAAAATGGCAGTGTAGAAACCTCAAGATGTGGAAACATTCCTACAATAGGATTAGGCCAGGTTCAGGGGGAAGATGGCACCCCTATTGTAGAACAAAGTAGTAGTCTACAAAAATTGCAAAAACTAGTAGGCCAAAAAAGAGCCATAAAGATGACAGAGTGGACTACTGAGCATAAAGACGAAGTTTTGTATAGTTACCATTATGCAAGAAGCATATAATTTCCAGATAGAAGATATTCAAAAAGATTAAGAGAGAAAGTAGAGGAAAGAAAACTACTTGCACAAAAAAATTGTCAAAAGCTTCAAATGCAAACTTGTATTCATTTATACAACAAACTATTGAAAAGCATAACAGGCAAAGAACTTTGGGCTGCCTGGAAAAAGAAGTGACAGAGGAAGTGTGAAAATATAAAGAACAAAACCCAGAGATTTTTGAAAGGCATAAAAAGGAAACATGGGCATGGGAAAGAAAAAGAGGTCTGATACGGTGCAATATTTATGCAAGGGAGAAAGCCATAAATACAAAAAGAGGAACTGCTAAGATATTTGAAGAAAAATACAGGCAAATGCACCCAGATTTTGAAATTTTCACTACAAAAAATAAGAAAACAAAGGAGGAGCATAGAACAAAAGATTGGTAAGGTAGAAGTTAAACAAACATAAACTAAAATTATGGAATACCTGCAAAGTAAAAGATTTAGTGTAAAAAGTTTAACACAGGATATGTCACAGCATGATGCAAAAACAAGAAACAGGAGAAGCAGGAGACATCCTAAGATGAAATATGAACATTAGAAAGAAAAAAAGAGATTTGATATAGTGCAATTTTTATGCAAAAGAGAAACTAAAATTAATCAGTACAAAAAAAGCATTACCAAGGATATTTGAAGAGATAAACAGTCAAAGATACAGGGATATGGAAAATATTACAACACATAAAATAAGAAAACAAAGGGGGAAGTGGAAAAGAGGATTAATAATGGAAAAGTTAAAGAAATAGAAACTGAAGTCATGAATTACCTATAAAGTGAAAGATTTAGTGTAGAAAATCCAACTCAGGTAATGTCACAGGACGATGGAACAATGAGTCCCAAAATTAATTTAAAAACAGGTAGAATGGGAAGCATTTGATCACTTGCCACATGATTATGGTGCTCTGGAGCCTTCATTAGGAAACCAGTAGAAAAGTTTAGTTGGAGATGAGCATCAATGGAAGGAGCAGGAAACAGTAGCAACTCAGACACAGGCAATGTTGTGGAGCGATGAGCAAATGAGTTTGCATATGAAGGAGTAACAGTTGACGCAGGATGCAGTTGAAGAGGATACATCACTGGAAGATGCTCTGGAACCTTCTGTAGAATGCCAGCAGGAAATAGATAGCTAAGAATGTGCTCTCTGTTAAGAAGAAAATAATATAAGACAAGAGTTGCTTGATTTAATACAGATGGATAGACATATTATGGTCAATGAAAGCAATAGATTAGAGAAAGTAAATAAGACCTAAAATATTAGAAGACTGATAAAAACATCAGCACAGTAATCAAGAGGGTCTATATCACAATGTCGAACTTACAAAAGTTTGATCGTTGTAATATCGAACCCTTATGTCCGAAACCCAATAAACCCAAAAGTACAGAACAGCGATTTTTTTCCCAGGGAAAAAAAATCACTGTTCCATGGCAAAAAAAAAAACCTAACGTTAAACTTAAACTGTGCTCCAACACCCCCCTACTTAAATATACCAACTCCGAGATTGCACCACAGTGGAGGAAATAGCAAAGCCCTGAAAATGGCCCACCAATTTTTTTCCCTGGGAAAAAAGTTGATGTACTGTGGCTTCGCTATTTTCCACTTTCAGATTTTAGGGTTCGATATTACAACGTTTGAACTTGTTTTAGTTCGACGTTGTAATATAGACCCTAATCAAGACTATTAACAGAAATTCAAGGGATATAGCAGGGTTGGCCTGCTTGCTGTACTATGCCTGAATATTACTGATCTCTGGCTGCATTTTATTTTGAATTGAAGCTTTTCATTTAAAGTTTGGTCAGTTCTATTTTGTATTTTATTCTTGTATTACATTTGTTTTGTTCTAAGTTTTCTGTTCTGTTGGAGTTTTAAAGGACAACCACACCCTCAGCCTCAAAAAACATATTTATTTCATCATGGTTTGGTGTTTCCTACATTTTAACAGCACTCAGGGAGTATTTAGAGCTTTTTAGATATTTTTATATGCAATTTCTGACTCTGACCACATGGGGGCTGGCATTTTGAAATAATTCAGACTGTTTACTCTGCCTCTAAGTATCCCACAATGCACTGTTTGTCTCCAAAAAATTGCATCAGATCTGCCACGTTTTCCCTTAAGCTGCTGTCACTTCATTGACTTTGAGACATTCACTGCTGTCTTAAAGTCCCCTAATTTTGATTAAAATGTTATCCTTTTTCAATGACTACTTCAAACACAAGCAGTGCAAATGCTACAGAACAGAACTGAAAAGTGCATTTTATTGCTTTTGTTTCTTAGAAATGCTAACTTGCTTTCTTTTGTGAAGGCTGAAATCTAGTTCTTCAAGGCATCTCCCCTCCCACTTCACACCTACATTCCCTAGCTGTCAAAGAGCTAAGGGTAATTTGACCCATTATCTGCATGTGATTGACAGCTCACAGCAGGTGACCAGAGTAATGTACTGTTTTCTTGTCAGCCTTTCCCTCCTTACAGTGGGACACTTTTTTTGTTGCACTCGTCCTGTCAAATTTAGAACCAAGCTACACAGCACTGGGAATAATCACCGTTTTGCAAAGCATCAAACTCCCACTTATTTTTCCTTCCCATTTGATTAAATAGCTAACAAATGACACACTATAAACATTAAATATTTCACAGACTTGCATGACAGCACCAACATGCTTTTTTTAAGACATAATTTAAAAAATTACGGTATTGCATACTTCTTGTAATCTGATGTAGTGTTGTCGATTAATTGTGACAGACATCTGCTTCTTATGAAAAAACATGCAATTAATGTATACGCATGGTTATTGCAAATTTATGCTCAGTTTTTGCAGCTGTTACTGTGCTTCTGCCTGTACTTTGTCACATATCGGTAGGGCAATGTAAAGTAATATGACAATACAAAAACAAAGTTTACAAAATTTACAAATTACATCCAAAAATGAGACTCACCCACACTCACTCATTCACCCACACTCACTCACCCACTCACACACACTCACCCACTCACCTCACCACACTCACCCACTCACTTCACCACACTCACCCACACTCAACTCACTCACTCACCCACCACACTCACTCACTCACCCACCACACTCACTCACCACCCACCACACTCACCCACCACACTCATTCACCACACTCACCACTCACTCAGACACCTCACTCATTCACACTCACTCACCACACTCACTCACCACACTCACTCTCATCTACCATACCTCACTCACCCACATTCACTCACCCACACTCACCACCCACCACCCTCACCACACTCACTCACTCACACTCACTCACCCACACTCACTCACCCACCCACACTCACCCACCACACCCACTAACCAACCACACTCACCCACCCACATTCAACTCACTCGCCCACCCACACTCACTCACCACACTCACCCTCACCGATCACACTTCACTCACACACCCACATTCACTCACCCACACTCACTCACCACCCACCACCCTCACCACACTCACTCACCCACCCACACTCACCCACCCACACTCACCTACCTCACTCACCCACACTCAACCACTCACCCACACTCAACCACTCACCCACACTCAACCAACCACCCACACTCAACCAACCACCCACCCACCACACTCACCCACCCACACTCACCAACACTCACTCACCCACACTCACTACACTCACTCACCACCCACCTACACTCACTACACTCACTCACCACCCACCACACTCACCCACACCCACTCACCCCACTCACCACACTCACCCACTCGCTCACCCACCACACTCGCTCACCCACCACACTTGCTCACTCACCCACTCACCCACACTCACTCATGACACACTCACTCACCACACACTCACTCACCACACACTCACTCCCCACATTCACCCACCCACCCACACGCCACACTCACTCACCCACCCACACGCCACACTCACCCACCCTCACTCACCCACCCTCACACTCACCCCCCACACTCACTCAACTCACGCACTCACTCAGCTCACACACCACACTCACTCAGCTCACACACCACACTCACTCAACTCACACACTCACCCTTTCACATACATAACCACACGTTTGTTTGGCAACACCAAGAATGACCCCAGGCCTTCGTCCGAGGAATGCATGAGTAATTATGTACTTTGGCTGTGCAGACATCAGAAACAGAAACACATGCCTATACAGTTCTTACACATCAAGCTGCTCCATTCAAATTGTACATGAAATGCACCCATTGAACAGTTTTCCACCTACAACATTATTAAAGTACTTTAATCCAACACTAGTGAGGCCTACTTTACACAGCCCAGTAAACCTGTCCACAGATTCAGCTTCTACAGCATAGTCCAATAAACTGTATACTGTACATTAGTGTTAACACAGGAATTTCCAGTTCTTATCAGCATAACCACATACACAATCTTCCACCTCAGACCTTTCATGAAAGATGTTTTATTTTTAAACTTTCATCCTTCCCACTTTAGGGGTCTTACATAAATCCCAGCAAAAAGGAGACCTATAAACTGTAATCACCCTGATCCAAATCCATCCAAACATGGCTGCAAAACTAAAGGTGTTACGGTTTTGAGGGGAGGGTTAAGCAACGATGCCCACTCCACCTGGGAACAATCAGATTCTTCCTGTCTTTATAACTACACAGTTCCACAACCACAGGGAAAAAATTACCCAGCAAAGGCACACCAGTACCTAATGGAATTAAGTGACAATTCAACACTAAATCATAAATCACAAAACAGACTATCAATTCAGTATATGAAGAACATACCAGTATAGTGTATTTAAAGTTACATCTAACCACCAGATTGTGCTGGGACAGCTTTAGAGATAAAAGTGGTTTTGTAAAATTCAGCAGATACTGGCAGAGTGCCCCTTATCACACAGATGCGCACACACTTGCCCCTTATCACACAGGCACAAAGTTTGTTTGGCAACAGCTAAAATGACCCAAGGGCTACTTCCTTCTGACAGCAGTCTGTTAACTATAGGTTCATAGGTTGGTACTCGGCTATTGGCCCTAGGGCTTATACAAGCCTAGCCATAACAATTCCCTGGCTATTACTTCCACACTATTTTCTACCCTGGACCTCTGTCTAGCAGGGTAAGTGACGTGATCCCCGGGGTTAATTTCTTTCTCCCATCCAATCGTCAATGTTCCGTTTGAAGAGGGCCAAAGAGGCGGTTTGCTTGACATGTATGGGCAGTCTATTCCAGAGTCTGGGCAATCTCTGAGTCAGGAACCTATCCCTCCAGCATTTGTTTATTGTGATGACAAGGTTTAGATCTCTGGAGCATGTAGCTCTGAGGGATTGGGATTTCTTTAAGTGTAGCATGTCCCAGAATGGGTACATGTTTTTTCCCAAAGGGGATAACTATACATTTCTTGGCACTGAGCTTGAGCCCATGGCTCTGGCACCAAGCATCTGTTTCTGTAAGACCCTTTTCTAGAGTATCCACAACATTTGGGGATTCAATAATGGCTCCCAGTTTGCAGTCATCTGTGAACTTTGTTAGCCAGAATCCCTTAGTGTTGGCCTGTACTTCAGAGAAGTAGATGCCAAACAAGAGCGATCCCAGGACTGACCCCTGAGGTACTCTGACTTGTCAGAAGCTGGATTTGGAGTGGGCTACTTTTACAGTGTGGGTTCTGTCAGTAAGCCAGTTGGCAACCCATCGAGTGACGTAGGGATTAATGCCCAGCTTAGTAAGCATTCATACACACACACACACACACACACACACACACACACACACACACACACACACACACACACACACACTTGCCCCTTGCTTGTATTCATACACACACACACACACACACACACACACACACACACACTTGCCCCTTGCTTGCATTCACACACACACACACACACACACACACACACACACACACACACACACACACACACACACACACACACACACACACACACACACACACACACACACACTTGCCCCTTGCTTGTATTCACACACACACACACACACACACACACACACACACACACACACACACACACACACACACTTGCTTGTAGTCACACACACACACACACACACACACACACACACTTGCCCCTTGCTTGTATTTACACACACACACACTTGCCCCTTGCTTGCATTCACACACACACACTTGCCCCTTGCTTGCATTCACACACACACACACACACACACACACACACACACACACACACACACACACACACACACACTTGCCTCTTGCTTGCATTCACACACACACACACACACACACACACACACACACACACACACACACACACATTCACACACACACTTGCCCCTTACTTGCATTCACACACACACACACACACACACACACACACACACACACACACTTGCATTCACACACACACACACACACTTGCCCCTTGCTTGCATTCACACACACACACTTGCCCCTTGCTTGCATTCACACACACACTTGCTCCTTGCTTGCATTCACACACACACACACACACACACACACACACACACACACACACACACACACACACACTTGCCCTTGCTTGCATTCACACACACACACACACACACACACACACACACACACACACACACACACACACACACACACACACACACACACACACACACACACACACACACACACACACACACACACACACACACACACACTTGCCCCTTGCTTGCATTCACACACACACACACTTGCCCCTTGCTTGTATTCACACACACACACACACACACACACACACACACACACACACACACACACACACACACACACACACACACTTGCCCTTGCTTGCATTCACACACACACACACACACACACACACACACACACACACTTGCCCCTTGCTTGTATTCACACACACACACTTGCCCCTTGCTTGTATTCACACACACACACACACACACACACACACACACACACACACACACACACACACTTGCCCCTTGCTTACATTCACACACACACACACACACACACACACACTTGCCCTTGCATTCACACACACACACACACACTTGCCCCTTGCTTGCATTCACACACACACACACTTGCCCCTTGCTTGCATTCACACACACACACACACACACACACACACACACACTTGCCCCTTGCTTGCATTCACACACACACACACACACACACACACACACACACACACACACACACACACACACACACACTTGCCCTTGCTTGCATTCACACACACACACACACACACACACACACACACACACACACACACACACACACACACACTTGCCCCTTGCTTGCATTCACACACACACACACACACACACACACACACACACACACACACACACACACACACACACACACACACTTGCTTGCATTCACACACACACACACACACTAGCCCCTTGCTTGCATTCACACATGCACACACTTGCCCCTTGCTTGCACACACACACACTTGCCACTTGCTTGCATTCACACACACACACACACACACACACACACACACACACACACACACACACACACACACACACACACACACACACACACACACACACACACACACACACTTGCCCCTTGCTTGCATTCACACACACACACACACACACACACACACACACACACACACACACACTTGCCCCTTGCTTGCATTCACACACACACACACACACACACACACACACACACACACACACACACACACACACACATGTCCCTTGCTTGTATTCACACACACACACACACACACACACACACACACACACACACACACTTGCCCCTTGCTTGCATTCACACACACACACACACACACACACACACTTGCCCCTTGCTTGTATTCACACACACACACACACACACACACACACACACACACACACACACACACACACACACACACACACTTTCCCCTTGCTTGCATTCACACACACACACACACTTGCCCCTTGCTTGCATTCACACACACACACACACACTTTCCCCTTGCTTGCATTCACACACACACACACACACACACACACACACACACACACACACACTTGCCCTTGCTTGCATTCACACACACACACACACACACACACACACACACACACACACACACTTGCCCCTTGCTTGCATTCACACACACACACACACACACACACACACACACACACACACACACACACACACACACACACACACACACACACACACACACACACACACACTTGCCCCTTGCTTGCATTCACATACACATACACGCACTTGTGGCTTTAAAACACAAGAACCAGTATGACGGTCATAGTCCATGATACCTCACTGGACTATATGAAGAGGGACATGGAGCTCTCTGAATATATGTATCCCATTTAGGTATGAATCTAGCCTTGAGTCCCATCCTACATTCAGCAATGATTATACGACAGGACCAGCAAAAATGACCTACTTCAACAAATGGCTTAGTTTCTGGTGTCACAACAAGGGGATTCAATCTCTGGCAGCTTGGGTAGACATAACTGACAAGCCACTATGCTTTTCAAGAGATGGTTTGCACTTATCACCACTTGGCTTCTGAATATTGACAAAAACTTTGTCACCATAGTGCCTTTTTTAGGATATTCCAAGTTAAGCCCACTAACATAATAAAAATCAGTAAGAAATACCTAAAGGTGCTGCTTCTCAATGCTAGTAGTTTAAATATAAAAAAAAAAAATTATTACCTCTATGCACTCCTTACCCTAGAAAATTCACACACATATATGCAGTCACAGAAACATAGTTCAGAACCGTAGTAATCACTCTGGCTATTAAAGTCTACAGTGCCTTTCATACATTTTGATCCCCCTCAGCTCTGAATAAAACATATGAAGAAGGTGTTTCAATGTTTTTAAAGCACTAATACAATGCTATACTGGTCCAAAAACATGACTGAATTGAGCTGCTGCTTGCCCAACTAACCACAGGTGTGAACCCCCATCATATCCTTGCATAATAGTGGTACTAAAAACAGGAATGTTTAGAGGAAATGCATTAAATACGTTATAAAGCTAAACAAGGAGCAACATTAAACCATACCATATCTAATCATACTACCTATGCTGATAAAGCAATTTCATTGTCCATAACTGAAAAATCTGGCACGGTACAATTAACACCACTAAAGCTACTGATGTGTTACAGTAAGACAATCTAGCAAACCTGAGCGAACAGTCAGTTCGTACAAGACCAGTGTTATTGCAAAATATCAATGCTAATAATACATATAAGTGGAAACAAATGGGTGCTGCTGATGAAATTATATAGTATTCTCCATTCATAACAAATGCTCCTGCTACACTGACTCAGCAGAAAGTAGAGTTGTGTACCTACCATGAATGTAGATGTTCGAGTGTATTCACTGTTGCAGTCATTACTCTTGGGTTATCCTGCTGGCAGGCTACCCGCAGTCGGCCTGAATTCCAAAGTCTTAGTCCGGCGTCGGTTGCTGTCACCTCTTCCCTGATGTCAGTGCGCCAGGGGTATAAAAGATGCAGCCGATGCCATTTTCTTCAGTTTTTCTTGCCCCAGATGTCAGGTGCCCCCAAAAGGGTAGGCTAAAAATTATGCCAATAAACATGCATGCACTAAGGTAATCATTTCCTTCATCTACAAGCAGATACACCACATAGGTTGTATAGAATAGAGAAGTACAGATAAGACCCAGCAAAAGAAAGGGGGATGGTGGGAGGGTAACCTGGACTGCAACAGTGAATACACTCGAACATCTACATTTATGGTAGGTACACAACTGTACTATATTCATCGTGTTTCACTGTTGCAGTCATTATTAAAACCTATGAACCTATGAACCTATAAGAGAAATCTTGACCGGTGGATGGGAGATCGTAGGTTTACCCCGGGAATCATCTCTGTGTCACTGCTGGACAGAGGCACAACAAACTAATGGGCACAGTATTTTTTAACATAAGGGGTGGCGTAAGCCACAAAACTTTGGGCTAGGCTTATAAATGCCTTAGGGCAGATAGCCTAGTATAAACCTATGAACCTATGAACCTATGAACCTATTACTCTTGGGTTGAATCCCAAAGCTGAGGATGGGTGGCTGGGGCTAAATAGGATTAGGAGAGGCTATGAGGCCCTGCAGAACTGCAGTGGCAAAGCCTGCTCTGGATTTAGAGTAGAGAGGTAAGTGGTAGTGCTTTGAAAAGGTGTACACTAAACTCCAAGTTGCAACCTCTAAGATGTCTTTGGTTGGTACTCCTCTGAGGAAGGCTGCTGCTCTGGTTGAATGTGGCCTAATGTACTTAGGCACTAATTTGCCATGTTGTGAATAGCAGAAACGAATGCAATGGCCTATCCATTTTGAAATGGTCTGTTTTGAGATAGCCTTTCCTTGTGATCCTGCAGCATATGCCACTAAAAGTTGCTCAGTCTTTCTGAAAGCTTTGGTTCTGTTCAATTAGAAGCGTAGCTGTCTGTGTATGTCCAAAGAATGCAGAAGTCTCTCACCCTTGTTCTGTGGGTTTGGATAAAGGTAGGCAAGTGAATGGTTTGGTTAAGGGCCACACTGGACACCACCTTAGGCAAAAATGTCGGGTTTGTCCTCAGAGAAACCCTGTCTGGATGGAAAATGATAAAAGGTTCCACAGCCATGAGCGCCTGTAACTCCGAGACTCATCTTGCAGAGGTTATTGCTAGGAGCAGAGCTGTTTTCCAGGATAAGAATTTTATATCAGCTGTTGAGACTGGCTCAAAAAGAGGCAGTGTGAGTTTTTCCAAGACATAACTGAGGTCTCATGCAGGTATTGGTGCTCTCCTTGGAGGTCTTATGTTTTTGGCCCCTCTGAGGTACTGCCTTATTAAAGAATGAGAAAAGATAGGTGGTTCCGTATTGTAATGGGCTGAAATGGCAGAGGCATGGATCTTAACTGATGAAAAGGATAGGCCTCTGTCCAGCATCTCAGTTAAGTATTGTAAAATCTGAGGAATGTTTGCAACAAATGTGTAAATTCCTTGTGCCTGGTTCCAAGCACAGAATCTCTTCCATTTTTCTGAATAAGATTTTCTGGTACTGGGCCTCCTGGCCTCCAAAATAACATCCATCACAGTTTTGGAGAGAGGAGTGTTCTGAATGGCTACATTATCCACCATGCTGCCAGATTTAAGGTCCTGAATTGGCTGTGCAGGATCTGATTGTTTTGTTGGGTCAGTAAGTGAGGAATTTGAGGCAATGTCCAGGCTGGACCTTGAGACAAGTTCTTTAGGATTGGGTACCAGTGCTGGCGTGGCCAGTATCATTTTTGGCTTCTCATGCCTGACCTTTAGGAGTACCTTGGGGAGGAGAGGCAGTGGAGGAAAGGCATACACTGTTAGGCTTTTCCAGCTGAAGGATAAGGCATCCACTTTCCATGCTTGCTTGTGATAAGTCCTTGTGCAGAATCTCTGTAGTTGGCAGTTGTGAGGGGAGGCAAACAGATCTATGTCTGGGCATCCCCATTTCCTTGTTATCATTGCTGAAGACTTGTGGATCCAGTTTCCACTTGTGGGGATCCATGAGGTCTGTGCTTAGTTCGTCTGCCAGAGTATTTATCTTTCCTGGCAGGAATTGTGCTTGCAGGTGAACTTGATAAGTCAATGCTGTGTCCCACAAAGTCATGGCTTGTCTGCAGAGGGGGTAGGAATGTGTGCCTCCCTGCTTGTTTATGTACCACATGACTGTAGTATTGTCCGTCTTTATCAGTAGTTGTCCTGGATGAAGTAGATCCTTGAAAGCTGTCAGGGCATTTTGAACAGTTAGCATCTCTTTTTGATTGATATGAAGATGCATCTGGCTTGTGGGCCATGTGCCCTGAATACATTTTTCTGCCATGTGGGCCCCCCAGGCATAATCTGATGCATCCGTTGTTAGTGTCTGCCTGGCTGTGGGTAAAGTGAATGGCCTGTGCCGCAGTAGTAAAGGAAAGTCTCTGAGCCTTTTCTTAGATTCTGAGTAGTCTTGGCTCTCCCAGTGGAAGTGCTCCCTCATGGTATGCAGGGTTTCCCCAAAATAATAATCCTCAGGAGGAGAGGCTGAAGGGATAGATTCGTCAGCAGCAGAATCCTCATAGGGAGGAGGAGAGTATTCCTGTTCAGAAGAGAGTCATAAACTATATCAGGCAGCACAAAATAGGGCTAGAAGTGCATTCAAACAGGGGCTGTGTGTAGAATTACATTTTTAATTCACTAGGAAGACTTATCTTACCAATGAAGCAAAAAATGCAGACGAAAATGCAGGCAATACAAACTTTTCAGTAGTCCCGCAAACAAATGCAGTCGACAGGATACACGTACAATGAAAAGGAGTTCCACACACCACATGGGTTTTATTAGGTTGAGTGGGCTGGGTAAGGCAGGTCTGACATCACAATGTGGGAGGAACACTGGCTCTTCTATACAGCATGCAAATCAGGTGGGGATTACATCACTTTGGGGGAGGAAACATCCCGATAGCTAGAGCAAGAGCAGATGGCAGATGTGACATCATAATTTCAGAGCCAGCTACAGGTTTTTCAAGTTGGTTTGCAAAGTGAAACAAAAACAGTATAGAAAGCTAGGAAGCAGAACAGGGAAAACAGTTGAGTGGGTTATTTTTTAAAGCTGCAAGGGTGATTTTTTTAAGCTTTATCAAAGAACAGGGACTGGAAGAGTCAGCAGGTTGGGGAATCTGCTTTAATATCCTGTTGTTTTCCTTTAAGAGGTCTTGGCTAGGATCAGTTAGAAAAGTTAGCAAAGAATTATTTTGCAAAGAATATATAACATCAGATAATTAGTGTGAGGAGCTGAGAAACAGCATTTCTCTTTTAGTCAGAAATATCTCTACTTAGCTAAAGTGTTTGCTTGGCCTGCTTGCTGTATTCTGCCTGAATATTGCTGATTTCTGCCCGCATTTTATTTTTTCCTCTCACCTGCACAATTGTTGTTATGTTCTTAAACTTGGTGGCTTTTGAGTTACCCCCCTACTATAAATCTGATTTTGGACACTCCTCCCAGACCCATCTCATCAGCTCATTCTACTGAGTACAGAGAGATCATTTGGGAAGGCCCACCCCCTTAGTTTCTCAACCTTGAATTATATTCTGTTTCCTCCCTTCCCACATAACCTAAAAAAATGCAGTTTATTTAGCTACTTTTACTGTATTTGTGTTTCTTCCTACTTTATTACTTTATTTTGCTTTTGTGCTTGTTCTTAAAAGTATTCAAACTGCATTTATTCTGCTGCATTTATTACTGCTTTTTAGCCTGATTAAATTGTAACTGTTATTCTAAGCCTCTGGTTTTGGTTGAAGCACTTGGGCTTCAGGCCAGTTGTTTACATTAAGAAGGTTTGTAGTCTACACTTTTGTGGCAGGAGAGGTAGTTTGCATCCTTCTAAGTTGGGAATTGCTGGTTGAAGGCTTAGTGTGTCTGTTAGTCTAAAATTGTCTTAGTTCCGGTTTAAGCACTCGGGCTTCAGGCCAGTTATTTTACATTAAGTAGATTTGTGATCTGCACTCTTGTTGGAGGAGAGGGTAGCTTCTGTCTTTGAGCTGGGAATTTCTGGTTGAGGGCTTATTGTACGGGTCTATATTATGACATTGAAACGTTGTAATATCGAATACCTAAACATCAACATGTATTCATCGAAATGCATTTACGTGAATTGATGAATACTTACAGTGCAAAGAAACACTTGCCCCACAATCCAACGTAACTAACCTAACCTAAAACAAACCCAACCATATCGGGGGCTTCAACCCCCCCCCCCACATCCCCCGACATGGGTGGCTGTGCCCCTCACCCCCCCCAACTAAATATACCAACTCTGAGATCATACTACAGCAGAGAAAAGGGCAACACCGTGTAGCTGGCCAACTACATCTGTGCCCTGGAAGTATTCATCGAATCGCATAAATGCATTTTGATGAATACGGGTCTACCATCTGGTGTTTGGTATTACATTTCAACGTCGTAATATAGACCCTTATTGTACCTGCTTATTTTAACTGTTTTTTTCTGAAATTGGTGCACTTTGTTTGATGTAGCATAGACTAGATTCAAACCTGCTGCATCTAGCTCTGTTTGTATAACCTGAGCACTAAACCAGGCCTTCTTTTGTTGGAGAGGGTTCACTGCACCCTACTGGCAGGAGTGTGCAGTTAGACCTCATCTGATTGAAGGTTGCTGGAACAGGTTCAATTTTGAGCTTTTTATTGGTTAATTTGTTTAAATTAGTTTGATCTCATTTGCTACATAAGCAAATCCAAGCTGTCTGCTGATCTCTGCAAAACTTAAATAGAATGTTTCACTGTATACTGCACTTTTGCACTGCATTTTTACCATATCACTACTTATTTGAACACAAATTCATTATGTGAGAGAAGCAGCTATATCAAGAACCTAGAATCCAGGCTCTCTCATTCACCAATCAGTTCATCTGATACTAAGCAGGATGTCAACATGCACACCTCATCTCCTTCACCTACCAAACCAACAAAACATAAACCTACATATGCGGTGGTCCTTACAAGAAGCTTACCTAAACATCACAGACCTCCCAAGCAGAAGCACAAACATGCTTCACATAATACATCCACTGCAGAACATAGTACACATAATATATCACACACCAGTGTCTCACCAGTCAAGCTCCTAAGGCATAATATAAAAACAAACGTCATGGGCAGCTCAACTATGAGACACACAGATGTACCTCTCACTAGGCTGGATAAGAAAAAGGTCACGGTCAGCTGTCTGTCAGGTGCCAGGATCCACCACATCACACATGCACTCAACTCTCTCAACAACAGGCACTGTTATGACTCCGTCATAGTCCAGGATGGTATGAACGACTTGAGATGTAACTCACTGGACTATATGAAGAGAGACATAACTGAACTCTCTGATTATGTGTCTCAAGCAAGTATGTCCCTAGCCTTAAGCAGTATTTTAATTCACCTAGGATGACACCTCAGTGCAAACAAAAAATGACTGACTTCAACAATTGGCTTAGTTTCTGGTGTCATTAAAGGGTATCCAGTATCTGTCAGCCTGGGATGACATGATTAACAAACCTTGATGCTTTGCCAGAGATGGTCTTCATCTGTCACCTCTGGGATTTCAGTTAATGGCTAAGGCTCT
Source organism: Protopterus annectens (assembly GCF_019279795.1). Classification (NCBI taxonomy): domain Eukaryota; kingdom Metazoa; phylum Chordata; order Ceratodontiformes; family Protopteridae; genus Protopterus; species Protopterus annectens. The sequence goes on along the minus strand of NC_056738.1, from coordinate 115,059,794 downwards.
TGCCATCCCCATAGTGCCTTATTTAGGCAATATCACAAGAACAAAATTCCCAGTGTAAACATACCCTCTAAAAAGAACCTCAGGGTTATGCTGCTAAATGCTAGGACTCTAAACCAGAAACTGTACTCACTGGAAGCCGTCTTCACCCTGGAAGATGCTGACATTTGTGCATTCACTGAGACCTGGTTTAAGGCTGCGGAGAGCACCCCAGCTATACCAAGTTACATTTCCTTCCACACATTCAGACCACAAACTAAAGGCATGGGAACTAAAGAAGGTGGTGTATCAATATTCCTCAAAGATAAATATACCTGTAGATTGGTAATATAGCGCTATTCCCTTGAATTACTTCAGATGCAATTGACTGTTAGTAGGATCCTTCTTCAGGTCACTGCCAGCTATAGGACCCCCTCCACAAATCAGGACATCCACTCAGCCTACTTGGATCTACTTCAGTCAATCGTGATACTACTAAACACCCTGGTTTTGGGTGACTTTAATTACCCATCCATAGACTGGGTAAATTATACGTGTTCTAACTCATTTGCCCAAAGATTCATAGACTTCATTAACTCGAATGCCCTGGACCAGCTGGTTGACACCCCCACAAGGGGATCAAACATCCTGGACCTGGTGCTCACTAACATGGGGGACTGCTGCACCATACCCAGCGTGTGACCATCCCTGGTGAAATCTGACCACAAATCAGTCTCAATAGAAGTAACTATAACACAAGACTCCCTTAGCAACAACTGGACTAAAAAACATCTCCAAGGCCAATTTTAACCACTTATGTGATGGCATAAATAGCTTCATAACCCCTCCCCATACACCAATGCTTTATATACACACCTGTACAATTGTATTGACTCTGCCAAACCTGACAGAACCAAAGCAAGATCTTCAAGAAAAAACAAACTGTCTGGTTGACAACTGCCATTAACAGGCTATACAATAGGAGAAAGAAAATGTTGTCTAAGAGTAGGAAGGAATTGTCTCAAAACTGGAAATACTCCCTCCTCAACTTAAACAAGCAAATAAGACTCCTAGTGAAGTCTTCCAAAGCTAACTAGAAATCCAAATTAGCTTCCCTGAGGATAACCACAAGGCATTCTTTAGTTACATCCATAACCTCAAAGGTAAGGCCCAGATCTGCGCTGTACTCGTAGTTAATGGTACTACATATATACTGTAGAACCTGTGGATATAGCCAACCTGTTGGCTGACAGGTTCAGTGAAAATTTCACTCCCTTGTCTCCACCACATATACCCCAAAGTATCCCTAAACACCTGTCCACCACCTAGTATCATAGAGAAGCACGTCTTGAATGCCCTCTCTAAGGCCAAAAACACCTTTTCTGTGGGACCTTTCAACATCCTAGGCTGTATTCTACATGGATTAAACAAAGGAATTAGCATCACCATTGAACATTCTTTTCAATCACAACTTAAGCATGGCTTTGTCCCAGCAGAATGGAAAACAGCTACCATCACCCCTTTGCACAAAGGGAGTGCATCCCACAGACCCTGGGAACTACATACCCATTATGACCTGCAAGGCCATGGAACTAATCAGCATGGGCCTTATTAACAAAGATATAGGAAATCTCCAAATGCTCGACCCCGCCCAGTTTGGCTTAGTCAAGGGGAGATCATACCTGTTAAACTTGATAGACTTCTTTGAGACAGTCACCAAAGCCCTAGATAAGAGCAAATCTGTGCATATGGCCTACCTAGACTTAGTGGTAATAAGGTTGATACTGTGGTAACTGGAAAAATAATGATAGTCTCAGAAATAAACCGCTCCAACGTCAAGCAAAAACTTTATTAAAGCAAAGTTTTTGGGTAACTACCTAGGCTTTGTCAAGGCCTTTGACACAATCCCTAACTCAGACATCATTGATAAACTCACCCAGCTGGGTCTCAACTCATATTTTGTCAGGAGGGTTGTAAACTGGCTCACTGATAGAACTCATACAGTCAAAATAGGAGACTCCACCTCCTCCAGCAGACCTGTAACCAGTGGTATTCCACAGGGATCAGTTCTAGGACCTCTAGTGTTTGGAATCTACTGCTACAAAGTACAGGCTAAAACTAAAGAACTGTGGCTGATAAAGTTTGCTGATGACTGCAAACTGTGAGAGATCATTGAAACCCCTAGCAATATCAACATCCTGCAAGAAGGTTTTACGCAGACTAATGACTGGTGCCAAAGTCATGGTCTTAAATTTAATACAAAAAATGCATTATCATCCACTTCGGCAAGGGTGATGTCCTGGCAAACTACCACATCAATAGCAATACCTTAGGTTGACAGTCAGTGGTGAGAGATCTGGGCACACAGGTTGACAGCAACCTTAACTTCAATCATCATGTCTCCACAGTGGTAAGAAGGCATTTTATATTGCTCATCTCATAAGTAAGGGCATTGCCTCCAGAAAAAAAAAGAGAGTATAACCCCTCCCATACTCTTCCCTCATCAGGCCAATAATAGAGTACAATGCTCCCTTTGGTATGTTCCTTTCCAAACACCTGCCAGAATTGGAAAGAACCCAAAGGTTCTTTACAAAGTAAATTTGGAGTCTTCAAGATCTGTCTTATGTGGACAGACTGAAATAATTTTCACTTTTCTCTGTGTCATACAGGCCTATGTCTTGCATATAGAGCAATCTTTGATGCAGCTTTAATGGAAATGCTGCAAATTCACAAGTCAAATGGCACATGGGGTCAATCACTCAAAGGACCTTAACCTGGTACGTGACATCAACAGAACTTGCTGAAGAGAAAGATTTGTCTCACAGAGGTTGCCCCACCTTTGGAACAAGCTACCTGTTCATGTTAAACAAAGCCACGCATTGGCCCTATTTAAGCATAATTTGGACGATTAGATGGGTAACTGAAACTTCACCCTGGGGGTTCAACCTGTGTCCCTCTTGGACACGGACAATAGGTGCTGATTTTGATGTCTGCTTGAACCAGACACCCTTGGGAACACTGGTTGAACTTGGCTAGGCTTGTAAGGGCCCTGGAGCCATTAGCCTAGTAACCTCCTATGATCCTATGATCTTATACTCCTTTGAAGTAAATAGGAAATATTACTGTGCAGCTAAACTAATAACAGATAAAGTCTTACCACAAAAATACAGGACAGTAAGGGAAAGGAAGTAAATAAATAAAATGCCATCATGGAAGCATACAATACAGAAAAATATAAAGCAGTTAACACAAGAAGTGTCACTGTTAGAAGAATGTAGAAGAGGGAACAGATCGACAAAAATACTTTGAAAAATAGACATAATAAAATCAGCACACAGTATCAGAACAGACCAGGATCTATTATACACTATTGCAAATAATAAACTAAAGATATCATCACAGACAGAAAAACTTAGAAGACATCCAGATAAATATAAACAAAAAGTACAAAATAGGCAATCCATTGTTAAACCAAAAACATTTTATAGAGAACTGAGAAACAAAGCAAAAGGAATGGAAATACCACCCCACCAAAAAAAAATAAATAAATAATAAAAAAGGAAATAGACACACGTTGGAGAAATATTTATGAAGACCCACTGGAACATAACAAAGATGCTGAATGCTGAGAAAACTTAAAATAAACAGTAAAGAGTTCAAATGTACAGGATACAAAATGGAATGAAGTAACAGCCAGAGAAACTGAAACAAAATTATGAAAAGCTCCTAAATGGAAACTCTAGCCCAGATTCAGTGCCTAACTTATAGCTAACAGAATTCATATCTTTACACAAAAACTTAGCCCTGAGTAAGAACTACTTATATGTGCATTCCAAATAGGCACCAATCTGGTTAGCAGGAAAAATGATACTCCTCCTTAACAGTAAACCTGCAAGCCATCCTAAAAACTATAGAACAAATAAAGTACAGTTGTATAAAATCTTACCATAATGGCAGATGTCCTTCTCTTCACTGTTGTAGTATTCATTACATTAGGGGTCCCCTGCCAAGGGTGGCGTGACATCCGGCCTGTATACCAAAGCCTTTAGGGTGCTTTAAGGTATGCCGTTTGTCACATGTATACTCCTCGTATAGCATAGGGCATAAAAGTGACATCCAGACATACCATACTCAGAACTGAGAGCCTCAATAGGGAATGCCAGTCCAAGAAAAAGAGAGGTAATCATTACATCCAAAAGAGAAATGGATCAGGGGATAGGGGGAGGGAGTGAATACTGCAATAGTGAAGAGAAGGACATCTACCATTATGGTTAGATTTTACACAACTGTACTATGCCTTCCATTTCACTGTTGCAGTATTCATTATATTAGGGAGAGTGCCAAATCTCAGGAAGAAACTTGGGAGGAGGAAGGACCAGCACAGCCTTCTAGGAAACCATGAAGGATGGCCTTAGCAAAACCAGCTCTAGTTTTGGAGATTCCACCCAACTTGTAGAACTTGGCAAATATATGCACAGAAGTCTGGGAAGTGCCTCAAGAATAGAGTCAGTATTCAAACCTTTAGAAAAGCACCAGAAGAAGCCACAGCTCTAGTAGAATGAGCCTTAACAGAATAAGGAAGGCTCTTGCTATGAAAGGAATAACAAAAATAAATCACTTTTGAGATCCAAGAAGAAAGAATTTGCTTGGATACAGCTAACCCTAAGGACCTAGGATGAAAGGACACAAACAGCTGGTCAGATTTCCTAATAGACTTAGTCTTATCCAATAAAATCTGAGTGTTCTATGCACATCCAGTGCATGCAGTACCTTCTCACTGGCAGATTGTGGGAAAGGACAAAAGTAGACAAATGAACAGACTGATTATGGGGCAACTTATTCACCACCTTGGCCATAAAAGAAGGATTAGTATGCAAGGACACCCTGTCATTATGAAACACCAAAATAGGAGGACAAGCCATAAAGGCTTGAAACTCAGACACCCATCCTGACAGAAATAAGGGCTAACAAAGGTACAGTCTTCCAAGAGTAATGTGGCAAGGAAGCTGAAGCTACAGGCTCAATATTTCAGGGGGGAGGAGGAACAGGCTTCCTGGAAAGCCTAATGTGAAGGATGCCTTTAAGAAATTGTTTAGCTTCAAATCTAGAAGCTAAAGAAGGAGATAAAGGCAGACAAGCAGAGAAAGCTGGTAAGTGGACTTTAACAGAAGAATAAGCCAATCCAGCACTGAGAAATTCACTCAGATAAGAGAGAGAACCAAAAGAACATCCACTGAAACTGGATCCAAGTTACGAGAAAGGCTCCCAACAGAAAACCTCTTCCATTTAAATAAATAGGATTCCTAGTATTGGGTTTCCTGGCCACCTGCAGGACAATAAGCACGTCCTCAACAAAATCAAAATCCTATCACCCACAGTATCAGTTGAAGAGTGGACTGGTGGAGATAGATGAGAGATCACTTGTCTTGTGTCAGTAGATCCACCCTGTGAGGTAACTTGTGATGATTGCCCTTGGCTAAATGTCTTGGCCAATGAGGAGTCACCAACAAGATTTTGGAAACATCCTGTTGAATTTTGAACAGGACTTTTGGAATGAGGGAAAGGGGAGGGGAAGCATAAAGAAACATCCCCTTCCAAGAAAAAGATAGGGTGTTCACTTTCCAAACCAGAGGACCTACGACTCTGGCACAAAATAGAGGAAGTTGGCTGTTCGGAGGGGAAGCAAAGAGATCTATTTGAGGAGTACCCCACTGGTGGACAATGTCCAGAAACACATCCCTGTGAAGCATCCCATCATAGGATTGAGTTAAGGACATACTCAGAGTGTCTGCCATAATGTTTTGACCTGAGGGAATGTAAACTGTCTGAAGAGTCATTTCATACCAGACACCAAGATCCCACACTAGGAGTGCCAACCAGCAAAGAAGGTAAGATCTTGTACCTGGTTTACTATTATATAAGCGACCACCACATTATCATTGGACAATTGCATGAACCTAATAAGGTCGAACAAATTACTGTACCACACAGAATGTCAACGATCCCTTTCTTGAACTGATGTTTAAATCAAGGGGTGGTTTTTGTGCATTAGAGCATACCATCAGATGTCAAAACTGGCCACATAATGTTGAATTCATACATTACCATATGGATTCGACAAGTTGGCTAATGATCAACTCAGTTTTTGCTTATTAGTGTCAACATTACTGTGTTTCACACAACTGCATGTCGGCATTATGATAGTAAAACTTTGTACTCCACCCCATTTGTCTGCATACCACATCACTGTGGTATTGTCTGTAAATACTTTGAGAGGTCCTGGGGAGAAAAGGGGATGGAAAGCCTGAAGCACCAGCAAAACATCTCTCATCTTTGATATTGTTGTGCTCTTTCTGTTGAAGAGGTGACCGCACTCCCTGCACCTTTAGGGAGCCAAAAGCTGCTCCCCATCCCACATCTGAAGCATGTGTGAACAGCTCTTAAGAGGGAAAAGTAGGATGAAAAGGGAGACCTGGATTTAGAGACAACTGCTGGATCCTCCAGTGAAGTTCTTTCTTGACAGAAGGTAGAACAAGAAATGCAAATTCTAGGGGATATGCAAGTTGAAGCCAAACTGACTTCAGAAACCAATGAAACTTTCTCATGTTGAATTTGGGCAGAGGGAGCATAGGCAAGGTGGATGCCATGCTCTCAAAACCTCCCTGGCTATAATGGAGGCCAGAGGAAGAAGAGTCTGAAAGAAAGAAAGAAATGAGTGTCAAGGCCTTGGGAGGAGGCAGGTATGCCAGCATAGGCACTGTCTAAATCTTGCACCTCAGAAAAACATGGTCTTGAGAAGGAGTCAGAAAAGACTTTTTGAAGTTTATTGTGAACCCCAGGCTTTGCAGAAGGGAAATGGCAAAATGAAGATTTTGCAACACGTTCTATGGAGAGGATGCCTGAAACAGGAGGTCGTCCAAGTAAGGAAAAACATGGATCCCCTGAAGCCTGCAAAAAGCAGTCACAGGATCAAGGCATTTGGTGAATACCCTTTAGACAGTAGAAAGGCCAAAGGGCAAAGCAGAGAACTGAAAATGCCAGAAAGCAACACAGAAATGTAAAAACTTCCTGAAAAGGGGATGGATCGGGATATGGAGATAAGCATCCTTGAGATCCAAAGACACCATATAAGCCTGAGGAAGCAAAAGAAGAAACAAAGTCTGAAGGGGCAACATTCAAATGGAGGCACCTTCAGAAGTGTTTAGATGAGAGAGGTCTAGAACTGGTCGCCAAGTACCCTGTTTTTCTGGGTACTAGAAACATCCTGGAGTAAAACTCCCTCCCCCTTTGGGACACACTCACCTCTTGAATAGTACCCCGAGTCAAAAGATCCCAAAGCACCTCTGGAAAGAAAGAGATTTGTTCCTGAGGGGGCTGAGGAAAACCCATAAATGGGGAAGGGATTTCCAAACCATGAAATACCCCTGGTGAATAATGAACAGGACCCAGGAATCTTGAGTAATCTGTAGCCAAACAGGAAGAGAGAGAGAGAGAGAGAGAGACAGAGAGGGGCAAAGAGAAAGAAGAAAGTGGCTGGAAAGAATAGGGTAGTCAGACAGCACCTGGTGTATCTGGAAAAGGAGACTTCTGAAGTACAGAAGTCTGAGTAGCCTTAGCAGGAGCAGCCTGCTTGCCACCCTTTTTACACTTAGGAGGAGGGCGAGATTGCCTGTGAACAAAAGTCGGCTTATTGGGGTAGTTTTTTTTTAATTTAGGCAGAGGAGAAACAAACCCATCTTTAAATTACTGTAAACCCTTGCCCTTATCCTGAAGGAACTTAAACATAGCAGCAGCAGCTTCACCAAACAAGTGGTTGTTATCAGGAGGGCATCCATCAACTTAGCTTTAAAATCATTAGGCAAAGGTTGAAGCTGAAGCCAAAAATACCTCCGCATCACTGAACCAAAAGCAGCAGCACTAGTAGAAGCATCTGCTGTATTATAACTACACTAGATGGGATGATGAGCCACATGGGAGGAAGTCCCTAACAGGGAAAGGGCAGACATTTTACCCTCAGAGTCTGGCAGATCAGAAATAACCTGACAGGCATGGGGTAGGAGAGCCAACAAATATCTGGACATATGGGTTTGATAATTAACAACCCTAAAAGCCAAGATAGCAGAGGTATAAGCCTTCTTATCTAGCCTTTCCATGGTTCTGTTAGCTTTATCAGAGGGTAGTAGCTTGGGAGAGGGAAGCAATTGTGAGGGCTTGTCAGAAGCAACAGACACCACCAAGTGGTCAGCAGAAGGACACTTGTACAAAAATTTACAGTCCTGAGGCATCTTATAGAATCTATCAGGTTTCTTGTGAGCAGGGGGCTGAGAGTCTGGAGCTTTAGAAGCTTTGGAAAATGCATCCAACAAGGCAGCCAAAACAGGAGGAACAGCGAAGGTTTAGGTGAATCTATCTGCAGCAACTCATAAAACCTTTTATTTACCTCAGAAACCTGAGCACAATCCCATTTAAAGAACTCCATCATCCTGGAGATCACATCCCCAAAACAAATTTCTTTAAAGGGAGTATCAGGACCGGTTGCATCCTCTTCCTCCAATCCATAGTCCAAAGGAGAGGAAATCTGAGAGAGTAAGCAAGGGATTCCTCATCCAAATCTGGCTCATCCTCAGAAAAATCTTGTTCCCTGGGTCTTTTTAGGGGAGAAGAGGAACAAGGAGGGACTGAAACAGAAACTCCCTGAGGAGGTTTCAATGCCAACAAATTACTAAACAAGCCCTGAGTAGAAGCAGAAGTAATATGTTTAGTCTTTTGCTTTTTCTTCAATGGGATGTCTGCCTTATAAAATTTGGAAGGCTCTGACTCAGGACGGCATTCAATAATGGTAGCAGGGACTTCTTCTCTGACTAATATTTGAGGATCACCCTTAGGCTGCTTGGAAATAATCAGCTGTGATCCCTCCTGAACGTCTGAACCGGACAGCTGCAATGCCTCATTGGACATGCTTAAAATTGGATCCCCACCAGCCTCCAACCCAGTCATGGCAGAGGAATCCAATGATAAAGTCATGTGAACCTCAGAGCATTCACTTGCCTCAGGAGAGATATACTGTGGAGGCTGAACAACTGAAGATTCCGGCCTATGCTTCTTGGCCACCTTCTTCACTGATGGCTGCCCCTCAGAGTGGGAAGTTTCCCTCCATGGTGTCCTTCGTAAGATGCTGGTTTTCAAGATAAAGCACCAAAGAAGAGAGTCTACTGTGATGGGATTTTAGGTACAAAGGCCTGACAGATGAAACAGGACATATGGTCGTGCGAGGCACCAAGGCAAAACAGACACTGTTCATTGCGGTCTTAATGGCAATCTGTTTCCCACACTGGCATTTACCCTTCCTGGATAACATAAACCCCCACAGGCAACAACAAAAAAAGATAAGTAAAAAAAGAACTCCAATGGGGCACTTATCTGCAACAGCTTAGTGAGCCAGCAATGGAACAGGCATTCAGACTAACGATCAAGAGATGGTGTTTAGACTGGCAGCAAAGAAGTTCTGAAGATGATACATCCGAACGTCACCTTTATGCCCAATGCTACGCAAGGAGTATACATGTGATGTGCAGCATACCTTAAAGCAACCTAAAGGCTTTGGTATACTGGTCGGACAATGGGATGCCCTTGGCAGAGGATCCCTAATGTAATGAATACTGCAACAGTGAAATGGAAGGACATCTTGCCTTCCAACGATATGCTAACTATATACTGGAAATTATGCAGACAGAGCTTATAGTCATTTAGAAGAAACCTCAATCATGGCAATAGGACAAAAGGGTAACAAAAGAAAGTCATATGGAACAAAGTGTTATTTGTTGCTACATAAAGCCATAATGGAGAATTGCAAAAAGGGGCAGACTCAGTATGGCATAGATAGATTACAAAAAATAATTTAACTGCATCCCACATTTGTGGAGAAAGGAGTGTTTACAGATGCATAACATACATCCTACACTGACCAATTGCATTACAGTGACCAGCACTTTGCAATTAAGTCATGACAAAGGGTAAATTATTAGCACAGGGATAAAATACAGAGGGGGATATTCCAAGGTGATTCTTTGTCCCCGCTGTTGTTTTGTCTTGCCCATAACCTATTGAGCTGTTTACTTACAGATTAGATCTTGGTTACAATTTGGCTCCCAGAAAACAAACTTTTCTCATCCACGTTTTGTGGATCATTTAAAGCTGTATAGTTCATCAGATGAGGAGTTGAAAGCACAACTGCATGTGGTTAAAACCTTCTCGGATTATATAAGAATGACATTTGGCCTTGATAAATATGCAAAAGCAACATTTAAAGCAGGAAAGTTGCAGTACCAAAAAAATATCAGTCTAGGACAGGAATGTGATATGCAGGAACTTGAGCAGGAAGGAGTGTATAATTATCTGTGAACTGATAAAGGATCTGCAGTAAAATACGAACAAATGCAAATAAAACTCAGGAATACTTCAGAAGACTGAAACTAATACTAAAACAGCCTTGACATCTAGGAATAAAGTCCAAGCTATAAACAAATGTGCTCTTCCTGTTTTAATTTACAGTTTCACTGTGACTGACTGGCCTCAAGAAGTATTGGATCAATTGGATAGAAAAACAAGAAAAATGCTTCAAGTTTGTCAAATGATATAGAGAAATCAGTGTATACCAAGATTATATATTCCATGCTCTGAAGGAGGAATGGGCCTTCTCAAAACTGATTACATGTATAGATTCGCAGTCATGGGAATGCATACTATCTTCTGACATCATCAGATCTAAACATAGTGAAAGTTTTACAGCATTAGGAGAGGAAGTCTAAGATGATCTCTCTGCTTAGTTTAGTAGAAGCATTCAGGTGGCAAGCGAGAATGGAAATCAAATCAGAAGTAGATAAATATCATCAGCAAATGAATGTGCCAAAAAAAAGAAAGAATATCCTTATCTTTGTCCAGGTCACAGTGGAATTGTCACATGTCTTCATGCATCCTGTGGAGCACACTTACCAACTCGGCAGTGGCAAGTCTATCAGATGTTTGTACCTGGATCACTGACTTGCACATCTGCTGGTTTATTCCAAGTCCCAAATATATGTAAAAGTATGGGAGTCATGGTGGTGTTAGTCTTCTTTGTGTCTCTTACCTAAGAAGGTACCTGAGAAAGAAATGTGGGAAATCCATAAATACAGAGGCAAGCACAAAGATCTCCTGGAACAATGTCAAGTTGATCAGGATCTGATGCAGGAATGGTTAAGAAGAGGTGACTTGAAACCAAAGGTTGAAAGGATGTCAGCCCAGGATAGTGAGCTACATACACACTGGTTTACAAAGTCCACTGACCATGTGGGAGAAACAGACAAATGTAGGTTTTGTAAATACAGAATTGGAAACACTTGTACACCTTGTTGCTGGGTGTGATAAACTGATGGTAGAGGTGCCTGTACACTGAAAGGGGCAATAATGTGGCATGACATTTGTGATTGTGCAAACACTATAATATAGAAGTAGCTGAGAAGCGCTGAAAACTTGAACCACAAAGTATTATAGAGAATGATTAAAGTGTATATCACATGGGATCACCTATTGCCAACTATTTAAAAAAATAGATGCAAGAAAACTAGATGTAGTCCATGAAAAAAAGACAGAAGTAGCACTGATCATTGAAACTACTACATCTAGCGATTTCAGGATCTCATGAACAGAGAGAGGCACAGTCATAAAATATCAGGATTTGCAGACAAAAATGAGAACAATATGTAAAAAAGATTTCCAGACAGTTCCAGTAGTAGTTGGAGCAATGGGTCTAATAAAAAAGTAATCTACAGTCATAGTTAGAGACCCTGTCAATACATGTGATGTATGAATTGCAGGAGGAGTCAATTCTGGGCACATTGCATGTGCTGCAAAGAGCACTTCTGACTAACATCAAATATTGAAACAATACTAATTTCATGAAATTTAATTAACCCTGATTTAGGAACAGGGTCCTTTCCCAACATGGTATTAGAAACCAATAGAGACTAGGCAGGGCATAATAATCATAAATTGCACATGCTGGGGGACAAAATGACAGTTGACTGTAACAATACAACGTGGGTTAAGGTTACAGAGGGAAAATATGGCAGCATCATAGTTTGAGTGATTGCCTCATGATAGGGATCACATCCTTCAGTGATGGGCTTGGGGCATCACTCTGTGACCACTGATGGCATGTACTGTGCAGTTAGCCATATCAGGACTAGAGCCATCCTAGAAGCACAGTTGGTTTAACCAGTGCCCACTCCCCTCAGCTCTTCAAGGGAAGCACTTCACTGTAAGTAGTGATCTGCTTATTACAGTTATATCCACACACCCTCATTAGCTCTTTCACTGAACAGCAAACAAAAAGAAAAAAAGAAAAAAACAGCTGTTTCTTCTACTGGTACACTGACTGGGTAGCCAGATGCATGACACACAGCCCCCTTCATCTTGCCCCAGTAATTCAGGTCCCATTTCTTTGTCCTGCCTTGACCTTCCTTTCCAACATTTTATTAAAAAAAAAAATTTCTTACACTGTAGCAAACAGTTGCTGCAGTTTATGCACTGCCTGCATAAAGTGCATATCTCTCAAGCTCTTAGTACAAGAAATCTGGACGAAGCCTGACAAGGGGGGAGACAAAGGCCCAAAAATAGGGACAGATTTCACATATTTCTCTTACAACTTGGAAAGTTGATAGAATAGGGTCTGTATTTTGCCGGAAAACCTTTATAGCGAACACCACTTCGTCAACACGTATTCAGCGAAATTCACTACCACGATTTGCTGAATACTTTAAGGGCAAACAAATACTTGCCCCAAAACCCAACAAAACTAAATCTAGCTAAACCAAACCCACCCATGTGGGGTGCTGTGCCCTCGACTCCCCCCTGACTAAATATACCAACTCCAAGATTGCATTACAATGGAGAAAAGGACAAAATTGTGTAGTTGGCTAACTTCGTCTTTGCCCTGTAAGTATTCAGCAAATCACAGAAGTGAATTTTGCTGAATACATGTCAACGATGTGTTGTTCGCTGTAAAGGTTTTTTGGCAATGTAATATAGACCTGATAGAATATCAGGATTTGTCTTATACATTTATCTGAAAAATATGAAGTCTGAAACGTAAATGTATGTCATTATTTAGTGATTTCATTCCTCAGATCATCCCAGTGATTTGCCAAAAAACCACAGATTTTATGAGAAAGAGACCAAAAATATGAGGTAAAAATCTAGACATTCCGCGAAAATCTGGACAGTTGAAACGTGTGATAGAGTACTATGGTACTCATGTTTTAGTTAAAAAAAAATCTTCTTTTAAACTGTAGCAAACAGCTTGCTACAAATGTAGCAAACAGTTGCTAGAGATTACACCCTGCCCGGAGATATGCAGCATTCAAGTTTTAGTTAAAAAAAAGATTTTCTATTTTTTTTTACTTTCAAACTAGCTTAAAAATAGCTTAGACCACACATGGAGTACTAAAGTGCTCAGGTTTGAAAGCAAATGCAATACTGACTTTTAAAAGTCAACATTGCATTAAAGAGATCCAGACTGGCTGATCACAACCACAACAGCTTGGACCCACCATTCCTACCCACCTAGCTACACTACAGGCAGTCCCCGGGTTACGTACATCTGCCATGGACAACCCATAGATACGAACAGGTTGCTGCAATGTCAGAAATAATGTGAAAAAAATATATAAAATAAAGTTGCCCAAATGTGTGCGTGTGTGTGTGTGTGTGTGTGTGTGTGTGTGTGTGTGAGATCGGGAGAAAGTGAGAGCAATCATGTGTGAGTGAATACAGATAGACTGTATGTGTGAGAGAGAGAGTAAAGAGTGAGAGGGATGTGTGAGTGAATGCAGGTATGAATGAGGAAGAGACTGTGTATGAAAGAGAGAGTGAAGAGTGAGAGGGATGTGTGAGTGAATGCAGGTATGAATGAGGAAGAGACTGTGTGTGTGAGATCCGGAGAGAGCGATGTGTGAGTGTATATAGGTATGAATGAGGAAGTGACTGTATGTGAGAGAGAGTGAAGAGTGAGAGAGATGTGTGAGTAAATGCAGGTATGAATGAAGGTGACTGTGTGTGCGTGTGTGTGTGTGTGTGTGTGTGTGTGTGTGTGTGTGTGTGTGTGTGTGTGTGTGTGTGTGTGTGTGTGTGTGCGTGAGATACCCCTAAACCTCTTAGAGTAAGAATTCTGGACAAAGCCATAAATAAAAGTGGGACAAAGGCCCAAAAGTAGGGACAATTTTTAAATATTGCTGTTACGAACTGAGAAAGTTAATAGAATAACAGGTTTTCCATTAGCATGAATTTTCTGAAGGATATGAAGTCTGGAAGTCAAATGTCTGTCATTATATTCTAACTGTAATATGTAATGATTTACCGCTAATTTGCCAGAAAAACAGAAGTATATGAAAAAGCAGACCAAAAAATAGGATGCCAAAATCTGGACATTCTGTGAAAATCTGTACAGTCGAGACATTATTTTCTAACTTCAGTCTTTAATGATTTGCCATAACTTTTGCTAAACAATCACAATTTTATGAAAAATGGACCAAAATATGAGGCAAAAATCTGGACATTATGTGAAAATCTGTACAGTTGAGAGGTATGGTTTGTGTGTATGTGAAAAAGTCCTCATAAACACTACATTTAATAACAAGATGCCCTTAAACCAGCTTTGTTGATAGGAAGTAAGAAAGCATAGCTGCAGTATACAGTATTATGTTTAAGATTTTTTTGTTTCAAAGGGTTTTTAAAGTGTTTTATATGCAAAGAAAAGTAAAATAAATACTAGACTGAGACAATTATTTGACCAAGTGACATTTAATAAAAAACATATGTATGTGTTTCAACTTACATACAAATTTGACTTAAGGACACACTAAACAATGGATCTCATCCTTGACTTGGGGACTGCCTGTACTGGCTGCAGTACTGCATGCAGGCTATAAAGTGCTATAGTTTAAAAGAAATTTTTTTTTTCTAAAATATGAGGAAGGAGGCTTGAGGGCAAGGCATATAAAAGGGGGCTCAAGTATGTGATCACAGACTTTTTTTTTGCACTCTTCTACTGAAGAACTCGGCAGGTGGGAGAGGGAGTATATCTGGCCACCTGGTTACTGTGCCAGTATTGAATGGACTTTTTTTGTTCTTCAATTGAAGAGGTGAGGGGGGGGGTCTTATGGATTGTGTACTGTCTGCAGAAAGCTAACTGGCATCCTGCCATTTTTCAGAAGTTCTTTTTTTTGCTCTAAACGTGAAGAGCTGAGGGGGTGGGGTGCTAGTTCATGGCTCTGGCATAGGGTGCTGGATGAGCCAACTATGCCTCTGTGTTTATGTGTGTGTGTGTGTGTGTGTGTGTGTGTGTGTGTGTGTGTGTGTGTGTGTGTGTGTGTGTGCTGTATTATCGCCACCATATGTGTCATATCCATGTATGGTCCATCTAAATTACAAGACCACTTATTTTTCCTTCTCTCTCTCTCTCTCTCTATCTCTATAATGCTCCCCAGCTACAACATTTTATAGCAACTCCAAAAAATATTTTTATATGTTTGAATGGAGTCTTGTACAAAATGGTGACAGCATTTTGTATTGCATTAACATGGGCCATTTACCAAAGCAAGAATAATAATTATGCTAGATGGCATGTGATGTGTACACTCCACCACCAAGCCAGGATTCATGCATAGCACCATGGAGCAGCATGATGCTGTGCATAATTTCATTTAGAAACATTCTTCCTTGTACACAAAGGTCTACCAATTTGCACCTTGACTGGATAGCTAAGTGGTCATGGCTGCTTTACATAATGTAACATACTGGGTTCCTGCATTACATCTCTAGGAGAGCAAGATTTTTTTCTGCTCTTTCTGCACAGGGATTTCAAGGAGCTGCTGCAGAGACAGTTTGTTGGCCTCTGTAAAAAGTTCAATGCCTCAGTCAGCTTGGAAGAGACATCATCTGATGCCATGGGAATCATTCATTCATGGCAACAATGCAGACAGCAGTATGATGATTTGAGGTTGCACCTCACAGACCTGTTTCACTAATGGGAGGCAGAGGTTTAATGATGCAGCCAGAAATGTAATGTCAGTATTTTTTGGTTCATTTATCTCCCATTGTGGTATGTGTTGTCCGCCTATGCTTAACAGTACTCCATTTGATTTCCACCTGTCAAAAAGCATCAATTAAATATGGTTGGCTTCCATAAAAGGTAAGCATGCCTCGTCAATCAGTAGGATATGTGTCTGTTGCACAGACTTGCAGTGTATGTCTACAATACTGTTTATTTCATGCGTGTGTCTTATAATTTTCTTCCCATTGCATCTTTCCCATGCAGGTCCAAATGAGGCAGATGAGGTAGTATAGTTATATTCACCTTAATCAACCACTGTGCCAAGCACTGTATTACCATTGCCCCCCCATCCATGCCTCTTGGGGGAGACCTCCTTTGCTGGAGATGTCCTGGAGGGGTTCCCCTGGTACATTTTGTTTCAACATCTTGTTTAGATGTGAATACATCTCTTCTGAAGGAAGAGTCATGGAGTCATCTTTTGTGACATGACATGAAATGTGGAGTCTGCGGCTGCTAAGGTGCACTAGCAGCTGGATATCCACAGGAACATGAAATACTTTTTGGAGAAATGAACCAAAAGATCTGGCCATTCAGGTGAGTGCTGCCTGGGTATGTTGCTCTCTGGACCACTAAGGCAGTCAGCCATGCCAGGTGCCTAATTTATCCCCTTCACAGTGTTACCCCTCTCTTCTATGTCATTGCCCAGCCCTCTTTATTAACAGTTGCCTACCTCATCGTGTGCATCCATCCACCATCCACCCCACTTTTTGTATGCATGCATGCGTGCCACCCCTGTGTGTCTGATTCTATGTTCTATATTTGTCTGTCCACACCTGCTATCTATTCTCTTTCATCTATCAGAGCAAAAAGCCATTCTACATTACCTTTCCCATCTATCCTTGTCTTTTTATAATGAAAAGGGGATCCTTCCCAATGAAAAAATAGCCCTATGTTTCCCTGTCATCTGTTCAATATTATTTAACTTGCTTTTTCCCTCTGTTTGCTGCAGTCCCCTTTTCTATTTTCCTATCTAGTCCATTTCCTCACCATTTATATGATGAATACGTTGGCTAGTCTGGTGTATACACCCACACTGCTATTCCTCTTGGGTGCTGTGCTATGTTTCTCTAACTGGCACTTTGTGCTATGATTTGCTGATAACTACTGTGGTATTGTACAGAATTGCTAGTACTCTTTTAGGTATAAAGGGAAAGCTTTGTTAAGATGTCATATATGCCGCCTGTGCGACTATAGCAGAGCTATTCCCCCAGTATGCTGCTATAGCACTGCGCTGCCTTTTACCATTATTTTCTTGCTTTATTATGTAACCTTTCACTCAATATGCTGGTGCTGTCCCTTGCTTGTGACATCTCTAATTAACTTTTGGATGCTTTATGCTACAAGCCCCCTTGGTATTAGCACTATGCATATATCTATGAAGCCCAGCCCATACCCATCAAGTTTAACTCGCTATATGATATGACATTCATTTTCTCTCACATAAACTCTATGCATTTTAGGAAGAAGGTGAGGTTAAAAATTATTTTTTTAGACATAGAGTTATTGCATTTGAAGTTGCTTTATAGTCCACAAACACTAAAAACAAATTCTAATGCAATGGTTTCCAGTGTGCTTTATTTTACCATTCTTAGTTGTTATCATTCATCGCACACTCTGTCCACTTTTAAAATGCTGAATCACTCATTTTAGTGAAAAAAAAAAAGGTTTCCAAGTATGTTGTGAACAAATTAGTCACTTTAAAGAGAAAAACAAGGTTTTGTTTTACTAAATGTTTATTGGCCTGAATGTGTCCATAAATAGACTTAAAAAGAAAAAAGTCATAGACATTCAGAATTGCATTATAGCTGAAACACCTGATGTCCTTAAAGGGTCATTTGCATATATCCCATGTTGCCTCTAATACAAGAGGTTTCAGGAATCACACAGTGGAAAGTCTAGCCTTGCTAGATTTTTTCTTTTGTTTTTTACCAACTGGTTTTCCTGTGTGACCTTTTTACTCATTGTTTAAGATGCAATGCAAGTATTAAATCAAACCAGTAGGTGGCAGCAATGTTACACACTGTAGAACAGTACAGTAAACTCTCAGTTAACTGGAACTCAAGTAATCAGAACTGTCAAGCAACCAGAAAAAAAAAAATCAAAGAAATACAGTACAATTTTCATGTGTTGCACTTTCTGTCCCCCCACCGCTGCAGAAACATACCTTACATTTTTAGAGTTTTAGAATTTTAAAAGGGAAGATAGGAATAAATTCACTCTCTCCCCAACCTAAGAACAAGTCAAACAAAACAAATAGTATAGAATACAGTATTAAGCAGGCCTATTTTTAATAGTAACTCTCAAGCAACCAGAAACTGCAGTTATCTAGCATCTACTAATCCGCATTGGTGCCGGTTAACCAAGAGATTACTGTAGAAAGGTATCTTTCAATCTATATATCTATTTTTGTTTGCGCTTATTTATTGTTTATTTTAGAAGCAAGTCAGCTAGGTCATGGCACCCATTTTTTTCTCAGTCACATGTTTCTTTACCTGTGAGTTCAAGTAAATGAAATCTACTTAAATGCTAACAAAAATAAATAAATAAAAAATACTACACATTTAAGTTTACAAGATCAGCAGGAGTTGGAGGTACAAAGAATATACAGTCAGGACATTGTTAATAAATATAGCTGCTGTAACATATACAATCCTAATGCCAAACATGCATTCTATCTCATCTTTGTTAAGCATAGGGAAACACTTCATTGTTTGCTCTGTTATATTAATACTGCACTTTCACAAACAGTGACAACTTAACATTTCTAGAAAAAGAAAACAATGAATGAAGACATCTGCTCATTGTATAGCATAGGGATGCATTTTGTTACACGAGTGGGAATAACGTGTCAGGTGCAGCTGTTGTTCTGATAATAAATTTGAGTATGTGGTTCTTATATTCATTTTTAACTTTAATGTGTTGCATAAGGAACTGCATTTTTTCAGAATTTATACTTTTCAAATTAGGGTACAAGCAAATATGACACATCAAGAGTAAGTAAGTAAGGATGCTCAGTCTGGAAAATAGCTTTGCTAAATTACACCTATTTAGTCCTGATACTTCACTTTGAAGAGACCAGTTGGCATAATTATGGTCTAAGCCTCCCAAGCACAAAGGACAAGGTTTGATCCTGACCTCCAACCAATGCCTGTTTGGAGTTTGTATGTTCTCCCTGTTTTCTGTGGGGTTCTTCCCACCTCTGAAAAATATGATGAGTGTGTCCATATTAAACTCACAATGAATGGAGCTGTAGGTAGCAGCACAGGCTCTACACGGTGCTCTATAGGGGGAAGAGTTATACAGACCAACTGTTTTGGGCATCTACTGTATTGCGCAGTATCCTCAAAATAGGAGAAAACAAATCACAGACTGCATGCCATGGCAGGGCTAGCCACAAGACGGTGTAAAAATATGGCTGTAGGTGATTAAGTCATGTTGTCAAATTGGCATGGGTATATGCTGGTGATAAGTGGGTTGAGGACCTGGCTTACTCTGACATAATTACTTACACGCTGATACAAGATAAAGTGAAGTGAAGCAATTCCTGATATAAAAAACAAGTCCACTATCAGAAAAAACACAGTAGTCTTTATTGCAACAAGCAAAGCTTTCGGTCAAACAACCTTCTTCAGTGCTAAACATCATACTACATTTTCTCATTCATTTAAAGGGAGCAGGATAGATACAATGTGACCACAGCCATCCAATCAGAAAGTACCCTCAATTAAATACTTATTAAAATTATAAGCTACCTATACACACTTCAAAACTTATAAAAGTTTACAAATTATACTGTTGCATCCTAACAAGAACAGGCTTAATACTAATCTTATTATTTATACCCAGTTCACTGTCTGCATAGAGCCTAATTATCCACTCATATTCTTTATTTTCTACATAATTATTTAAGTCCCCACCCCTCATGTCTTTATATACATTTTCTATTACTCTAAAGGTAAAAGTATGGTTTATTCCATTATTCAATATGTGTTTACATAGTGCATTCTTATCATTTTTCCTTCTAATGTCAGATTTGTGTTCTATTATGTGATCTTTTAACCTCCTTGTTGTTTTCCCTACATAAAATGATCTACATTTCTTGCAGGTGGCTAAATAGACCACATTAACACTATTGCAAGTTGCTACACAAGAAAAGTTAAATGTCCGACCAGAAGTAGGATGTGCAAACTCCTCACTATTCAATTTTTCTATGTCAACACAACAGCTACATGCCATACAAGCATAAGTCCCATACTTCTGCCCTATTTTATTTTTAACTAAACTTTTAAAATCCTTATAACAAAGTTTTCTCTTTAAACTTTTTAAATTCTTATATGAGAAAAATGGTTTAAAATCTATTATATTATGCAGTTCAGGTAAAGCTAAAAGAATTACCCAATTTTTCTCTATTATTTTCTGTAATTCTTTTGTTTTTAAATTATATGTAGTAACATATCTAATCTTATTATATTTTGAATCTCTTACTACTGTTTGCTTTTCTTGACTAAAAATCTAGCTACCCTTACTCTTTCTGCCATTTCCATAACATTTTTATGGTTATACCCACTACTGACAAACTCTTCTATCATATTATTCGTTTGATATTCAAACATAGTCTCATCAGTATTCATCTTACTAACTCTATACAGCTGGGCCTTTATTACACCTCTAAAGACGTAGGGGGTGGTGCATACTTTGCTGATGCGAATATCTGTTAGCCTGTAATTCTTTCCTATGCACACTCGTATAAATAGTATTTTCCTTTTTCTTCAATAACACATCTAAAAATACTATACTATCAGGACAATTCATTTTAAAATTAAGGAATTTTGTACTATTATTTAAACAGGCCACATATTCTAACAGTTCTTCCATACTCCCATTTCATATTCAAAAACAATCATCTACAAATATTGAATAAAATTCAATCTTCTTATTTTAAACATTTACATCAGTATTCATATACTTTTTCTCCCACTGATGAAGCATGAGGTTAGCATAGGTATCGGCCACGGGAGTACCCATGGCCACACCTGTTTGCTGTAGAAACAATTCTTCCTCAAAACAAAAAACATTTTTTGTCAACACTATCTGTAACATTGAACAAATTTTTTTCACATCCATTACCAACATACGTGTCTCTGTACTCAAAAATTCACATATGGCTGAAATACCATATTCATTCGGTATGACAGTAAACAATGAAGTTATGTCTAGTGTTACAAACATATAATGCAAGTCTCTCACTTTTCTACTAACATACCATACTTTTAGTTTTAATAAAAAGTCAGTAGTATCCTTAATTATTCCAGGACATAGTTGTAAATATTGTGAAAGACTCCTTTGCAAACATTCTGACAAAGGTTCTGTGATCCAGCCTCCACCTGAGACTATAGGTCTCATCGGGGGCTTATCAATGGACTTATGCACCTTTGGTATCCCGTAAATTCGGGGTATATGTGGACATGGTACAGATAAAAAATTAAACAGTTCTAAATCAATCTCACCACTTAGTTGCATGTCATAAATTATCATAATTATATCAGAGATTATTTCCTAACTTCATTAGGTCACTTTTTTAAAAGTATTTACATCATTCAAGAAGGAATACATTGAATCCACATACTCTTCTCATTTCATTAGAACCATCGCTCCCCCCCCCCTTATCAGCCTGCTTTATGATTATGTTCACATTTTTTTCAAGTTCCTTCATGGCCTCATATTCATCATATGTTAGATTATACCTTTTCTGTTTTAATTTCAAGTCATATAAACACCTAACTTCTCTTTCACAAATATCATGGAAGGCAGAAACCACAGGGTTACTGACAGGTACAAAAACACTTCTTTTTTTACATCCCACATTCCTAGTTTCATTACTGCTTTTAAATAACAACTTCAGATTAAGGTTTCTAACAAAAGCTTTCAAATCAGTCAATGCACTAACCAAGTCGTCGCTAGTGCTAGGTATAAATTTAAGTCCTTTTTTCAGTAATGAAATATAAGGCTGAGTTTGTACACAGTCTGTTAAATTTAGAAAACCTTCATGTATTTCTGTTGTCATCAAGCTGATTTCTTTACATTTCAAACTGGGCTGTCCCCCTTCCTTTTCTGTCCGTTTGGGGATTGTTTCTGCAACATACAACCTTTCAACAAACTTTTATCCGGTACATAAACTTTTTCAGGCAAGTTCAGATGAAACTGCATTTGCAATCCGGACTGAACTAAACACAAAGTACTTTGTTCATTTGTAGGCTTGTTGCTCAACGATGAAGCACTTGTGCATTCCTCGGTATCTATAACTGCCATTTGAGTTAAAAGTGCTTGTGTAGAGGCAGTAGGAGTGGAAATAGCTTCTTCATCATCTTGTATGTGAACCAACTGGACTGCTACTTTCTGGCTTGTGGGCGTGGCTACACTTCCTCTTTGGAAGCTATCAAGCTGATCTAATCGGCCCTTTCGTTCTAAAACAACTTTATTTTGTCTTACCTTTCTCGGCCATGAGAAGATATGGCCTTGTTTAAAGTCATTTATGTCACAAAGGAGTTTATGCTTCTTCCCGGCTTCCAAACAGACATCAAATGACTTTAGCCTATCTAACATTTTTTGATACACCTCTGCCATATCCGAAAAACTAGGCAATTGTACTAGCTCATCTTCAAGCTGCATTATTTCATTTTCTAAGGTATTCTCAATATCTATGAAATAGTCATTCATTAAAGTCATGTAGTTAAAACTAAGTTTGAGATTGAGCTGTTGCCAACATTTTAGTAATTCAGGATAAACGTTGGCATAAGAGGGCATTTTAAGAACACAAAGTCCTCGAGGTACGACCCCCAATTCTAAATAGGCTGAAAAACTGAGCCTTTGCCACTGAAAAGGCTTATATGGACCTGTCTTCCTCCCCAGAAGTTGCAGTTGCTTTTCAAAGTTCATATCGACTTTAGGTTTCTCGTTTATTATTGGCATATTTGATGAAGTAAGATGTAACAGAGGATTCACCTTCATTACTAGAAGGCTTCTAATGGAGCTTGATAGTTCAATTCTGTTCTCCATTTAAATGGCTGTGTATGCTCTTAAAACACACTGACGTCAATGTAACAGCCAAAATCCGTTGAACTTACTTATACACTGATACAAGATAAAGTGAAGTGAAGCAATTCCTGATATAAAAAACAAGTCCACCATCAGAAAAAACACAGCAGTCTTTATTGCAGCAAGCAAAGCTTTCAGTCAAACAACCTTCTTCAGTGCTAAACATCATACTACATTTTCTCATTCATTTAAAGGGAGCAGGATAGATACAATGTGACCACAGCCATCCAATCAGAAAGTACCCTCAATTAAATACTTATTAAAATTATAAGCTACCTATACAAACTTCAAAACTTATAAAAGTTTACAAATTATACTGTTGCATCCTAACAAGAACAGGCTTAAAACTAATCTTATTATTTATACCCGGTTCACTGTCTGCATAGAGCCTAATTATCCACTCATATTCTTTATTTTCTAGACAATTATTTAAGTCCCCACCCCTCACGTCTTTATATACGTTTTCTATTACTCTAAAGGTAAAAGTATGGTCTATTCTCTTATCCAATATGTGTTTACATAGTGCATTCTTATCATTTTTCCTTCTAATGTCAGATTTGTGTTCTATTATGTGATCTTTTAACCTCCTTGTTGTTTTCCCTACATAAAATGATATACATTTCTTGCAGGTGGCTAAATAGACCACATTAACACTATTGCAAGTTGCTACACAAGAAAAGTTAAATGTCCGACCAGAAGTAGGATGTGCAAACTCCTCACTATTCAATTTTTCTATGTCAACACAACAGCTACATGCCATACAAGCATAAGCCCCATACTTCTGCCCTATTTTATTTTTAACTAAACTTTTAAAATCCTTATAACAAAGTTTTCTCTTTAAACTTTTTAAATTCTTATATGAGAAAAATGGTTTAAAATCTATTATATTATGTAGTTCAGGTAAAGCTAAAAGAATTACCCAATTTTTCTCTATTATTTTCTGTAATTCTTTTGTTTTTAAATTATATGTAGTAACATATCTAATCTTATTATATTTTGAATCTCTTACTACTGTTTGCTTTCCTTGACTAAAAATTGGTCTTGCATCCTCACTTCTGGCTACCCTTACTCTTTCTGCCATTTCCATAACATTTTTATGGTTATACCCACTATTGACAAACTCTTCTATCATATTATTCATTTGATATTCAAACATAGTCTCATCAGTATTCATCTTACTAACTCTATACAGCTGGGCCTTTATTACGCCTCTAAAGACGTAGGGGGTGGTGCATACTTTGCTGATGCAAATATCTGTTAGCCTGTAATTCTTTCCTATGCACACTCGTATAAATAGTATTTTCCTTTTTCTTCAATAACACATCTAAAAATACTATACTATCAGGACAATTCATTTTAAAATTAAGGAATTTTGTACTATTATTTAAATAGGCCACATGTTCTAACAGTTCTTCCATACTCCCATTTCATATTCAAAAACAATCATCTACAAATATTGAATAAAATTCAATCTTCTTATTTTAAACATTTACATCAGTATTCATATACTTTTTCTCCCACTGATGAAGCACGAGGTTAGCATAGGTATTGGCCACGGGAGTACCCATGGCTACACCTGTTTGCTGTAGAAACAATTCTTCCTCAAAATAAAAAACATTTTTTGTTAACACTATCTGTAACATTGAACAAATTTTTTTCACATCCATTACCACCATACGTGTCTCTGTACTCAAAAATTCACATATGGCTGAAATACCATATTCATTCGGTATGACAGTAAACAATGAAGTTATGTCTAGTGTTACAAACATATAATGCAAGTCTCTCACTTTTCTACTAACATACCATACTTTTAGTTTTAATAAAAAGTCAGTAGTATCCTTAATTATTCCAGGACATAGTTGTAAATATTGTGAAAGACTCCTTTGCCAACATTCTGACAAAGGTTCTGTGATCCAGCCTCCACCTGAGACTATAGGTCTCATCGGGGGCTTATCAATGGACTTATGCACCTTTGGTATCCCGTAAATTCGGGGTATATGTGGACATGGTACAGATAAAAAATTAAACAGTTCTAAATCAATCTCACCACTTAGTTGCATGTCATAAATTATCATTATTATATCAGAGATTATTTCCTAACTTCATTAGGCGTCACTTTTTTAAAAGTATTTAAATCATTCAAGAAGGAATACATTGAATCCACATACTCTTCTCATTTCATTAGAACCATCGCTCCCCCCCCCTTATCAGCCTGCTTTATGATTATGTTCACATTTCTTTCAAGTTCCTTCATGGCCTCATATTCATCATATGTTAGATTATACCTTTTCTGTTTTAATTTCAAGTCATATAAACACCTAATTTCTCTTTCACAAATATCATGGAAGGCAGAAACCACAGGGTTACTGACAGGTACAAAAACACTTCTTTTTTTACATCCCACATTCCTAGTTTCATTACTGCTTTTAAATAACAACTTCAGATTAAGGTTTCTAACGAAAGCTTTCAAATCAGTCAATGCACTAACCAAGTCGCTAGTGCTAGGTATAAATTTAAGTCCTTTTTTCAGTAATGAAATATAAGGTTGAGTTTGTACAAAGTCTGTTAAATTTAGAAAACCTTCATGTATTTCTGTTGTCATCAAGCTGATTTCTTTACGTTTCAAACTGGGCTGTCCCCCTTCCTTTTCTGTCCGTTTGGGGATTGTTTCTGCAACATACAACCTTTCAACAAACTTTTATCCGGTACGTAAACTTTTTCAGGCAAGTTCAGATTAAACTGCATTTGCAATCCGGATTGAACTAAACACAAAGTACTTTGTTCATTTGTAGGCTTGTTGCTCAACGATGAAGCACTTGTGCATTCCTCGGTATCTATAACTGCCATTTGAGTTAAAAGTGCTTGTGTAGAGGCAGTAGGAGTGGAAATAGCCTCTTCATCATCTTGTATGTGAACCAACTGGACCGCTACTTTCTGGCTTGTGGGCGTGGCTACACTTCCTCTTTGGAAGCTATCAAGCTGATCTAATCGGCCCTTTCATTCTAAAACAACTTTATTTTGTCTTACCTTTCTCGGCCATGAGAAGATATGGCCTTGTTTAAAGTCATTTATGTCACAAAGGAGTTTATGCTTCATTCCGGCTTCCAAACAGACATCAAATGACTTTAGCCTATCTAACATTTTTGATATACCTCTGCCATATCCGAAAAACTAGGCAATTGTACTAGCTCATCTTCAAGCTGCATTATTTCATTTTTTAAGGTATTCTCAATATCTATGAAATAGTCATTCATTAAAGTCATGTAGTTAAAACTAAGTTTGAGATTGAGCTGTTGCCAACATTTTAGTAATTCAGGATAAACGTTGGCATAAGAGGGCATTTTAAGAACACAAAGTCCTCGAGGTACTACCCCCAATTCTAAATAGGCTGAAAAACTGAGCCTTTGCCACTGAAAAGGCATATATGGACCTGTCTTCCTCCCCAGAAGCTGCAGTTGCTTTTCAAAGTTCATATCGACTTTACGTTTCTCGTTAATTATTGGCATATTTGATGAAGCAAGATGTAACAGAGGATTCACCTTCATTACTAGAAGGCTTCTAATGGAGCTTGATAGTTCAATTCTGTTCTCCATTTAAATGGCTGTGTATGCTCTTAAAACACACTGACGTCAATGTAGCAGCCAAAATCCGTTGAACTTACTTACACACTGATACAAGATAAAGTGAAGTGAAGCAATTCCTGATATAAAAAACAAGTCCACCATCAGAAAAAACACAGCAGTCTTTATTGCAGCAAGCAAAGCTTTCAGTCAAACAACCTTCTTCAGTGCTAAACATCATACTACATTTTCTCATTCATTTAAAGGGAGCAGGATAGATACAATGTGACCACAGCCATCCAATCAGAAAGTACCCTCAATTAAATACTTATTAAAATTATAAGCTACCTATACAAACTTCAAAACTTATAAAGTTTACAAATTATACTGTTGCATCCTAACAAGAACAGGCTTAAAACTAATCTTATTATTTATACCCGGTTCACTGTCTGCATAGAGCCTAATTATCCACTCATATTCTTTATTTTCTAGACAATTATTTAAGTCCCCACCCCTCACGTCTTTATATCGTTTTCTATTACTCTAAAGGTAAAAGTATGGTCTATTCTCTTATCCAATATGTGTTTACATAGTGCATTCTTATCATTTTTCCTTCTAATGTCAGATTTGTGTTCTATTATGTGATCTTTTAACCTCCTTGTTGTTTTCCCTACATAAAATGATATACATTTCTTGCAGGTGGCTAAATAGACCACATTAACACTATTGCAAGTTGCTACACAAGAAAAGTTAAATGTCCGACCAGAAGTAGGATGTGCAAACTCCTCACTATTCAATTTTTCTATGTCAACACAACAGCTACATGCCATACAAGCATAAGCCCCATACTTCTGCCCTATTTTATTTTTAACTAAACTTTTAAAATCCTTATAACAAAGTTTTCTCTTTAAACTTTTTAAATTCTTATATGAGAAAAATGGTTTAAAATCTATTATATTATGTAGTTCAGGTAAAGCTAAAAGAATTACCCAATTTTTCTCTATTATTTTCTGTAATTCTTTTGTTTTTAAATTATATGTAGTAACATATCTAATCTTATTATATTTTGAATCTCTTACTACTGTTTGCTTTCCTTGACTAAAAATTGGTCTTGCATCCTCACTTCTAGCTACCCTTACTCTTTCTGCCATTTCCATAACATTTTTATGGTTATACCCACTATTGACAAACTCTTCTATCATATTATTCATTTGATATTCAAACATAGTCTCATCAGTATTCATCTTACTAACTCTATACAGCTGGGCCTTTATTACGCCTCTAAAGACGTAGGGGGTGGTGCATACTTTGCTGATGCAAATATCTGTTAGCCTGTAATTCTTTCCTATGCACACTCGTATAAATAGTATTTTCCTTTTTCTTCAATAACACATCTAAAAATACTATACTATCAGGACAATTCATTTTAAAATTAAGGAATTTTGTACTATTATTTAAATAGGCCACATGTTCTAACAGTTCTTCCATACTCCCATTTCATATTCAAAAACAATCATCTACAAATATTGAATAAAATTCAATCTTCTTATTTTAAACATTTACATCAGTATTCATATACTTTTTCTCCCACTGATGAAGCACGAGGTTAGCATAGGTATTGGCCACGGGAGTACCCATGGCTACACCTGTTTGCTGTAGAAACAATTCTTCCTCAAAATAAAAAACATTTTTGTCAACACTATCTGTAACATTGAACAAATTTTTTTCACATCCATTACCACCATACGTGTCTCTGTACTCAAAAATTCACATATGGCTGAAATACCATATTCATTCGGTATGACAGTAAACAATGAAGTTATGTCTAGTGTTACAAACATATAATGCAAGTCTCTCACTTTTCTACTAACATACCATACTTTTAGTTTTAATAAAAAGTCAGTAGTATCCTTAATTATTCCAGGACATAGTTGTAAATATTGTGAAAGACTCCTTTGCAAACATTCTGACAAAGGTTCTGTGATCCAGCCTCCACCTGAGACTATAGGTCTCATCGGGGGCTTATCAATGGACTTATGCACCTTTGGTATCCCGTAAATTCGGGGTATATGTGGACATGGTACAGATAAAAAATTAAACAGTTCTAAATCAATCTCACCACTTAGTTGCATGTCATAAATTATCATAATTATATCAGAGATTATTTCCTAACTTCATTAGGCGTCACTTTTTTAAAAGTATTTACATCATTCAAGAAGGAATACATTGAATCCACATACTCTTCTCATTTCATTAGAACCATCGCTCCCCCCCCCCTTATCAGCCTGCTTTATGATTATGTTCACATTTCTTTCAAGTTCCTTCATGGCCTCATATTCATCATATGTTAGATTATACCTTTTCTGTTTTAATTTCAAGTCATATAAACACCTAACTTCTCTTTCACAAATATCATGGAAGGCAGAAACCACAGGGTTACTGACAGGTACAAAAACACTTCTTTTTTTACATCCCACATTCCTAGTTTCATTACTGCTTTTAAATAACAACTTCAGATTAAGGTTTCTAACGAAAGCTTTCAAATCAGTCAATGCACTAACCAAGTCGTCGCTAGTGCTAGGTATAAATTTAAGTCCTTTTTTCAGTAATGAAATATAAGGCTGAGTTTGTACACAGTCTGTTAAATTTAGAAAACCTTCATGTATTTCTGTTGTCATCAAGCTGATTTCTTTACATTTCAAACTGGGCTGTCCCCCTTCCTTTTCTGTCCGTTTGGGGATTGTTTCTGCAACATACAACCTTTCAACAAACTTTTATCCGGTACATAAACTTTTTCAGGCAAGTTCAGATGAAACTGCATTTGCAATCCGGACTGAACTAAACACAAAGTACTTTGTTCATTTGTAGGCTTGTTGCTCAACGATGAAGCACTTGTGCATTCCTCAGTATCTATAACTGCCATTTGAGTTAAAAGTGCTTGTGTAGAGGCAGTAGGAGTGGAAATAGCTTCTTCATCATCTTGTATGTGAACCAACTGGACTGCTACTTTCTGGCTTGTGGTGGCTACACTTCCTCTTTGGAAGCTATCAAGCTGATCTAATCGGCCCTTTCGTTCTAAAACAACTTTATTTTGTCTTACCTTTCTCGGCCATGAGAAGATATGGCCTTGTTTAAAGTCATTTATGTCACAAAGGAGTTTATGCTTCTTCCGGCTTCCAAACAGACATCAAATGACTTTAGCCTATCTAACATTTTTTGATACACCTCTGCCATATCCGAAAAACTAGGCAATTGTACTAGCTCATCTTCAAGCTGCATTATTTCATTTTCTAAGGTATTCTCAATATCTATGAAATAGTCATTCATTAAAGTCATGTAGTTAAAACTAAGTTTGAGATTGAGCTGTTGCCAACATTTTAGTAATTCAGGATAAACGTTGGCATAAGAGGGCATTTTAAGAACACAAAGTCCTCGAGGTACGACCCCCAATTCTAAATAGGCTGAAAAACTGAGCCTTTGCCACTGAAAAGGCTTATATGGACCTGTCTTCCTCCCCAGAAGTTGCAGTTGCTTTTCAAAGTTCATATCGACTTTAGGTTTCTCGTTTATTATTGGCATATTTGATGAAGTAAGATGTAACAGAGGATTCACCTTCATTACTAGAAGGCTTCTAATGGAGCTTGATAGTTCAATTCTGTTCTCCATTTAAATGGCTGTGTATGCTCTTAAAACACACTGACGTCAATGTAACAGCCAAAATCCGTTGAACTTACTTATACACTGATACAAGATAAAGTGAAGTGAAGCAATTCCTGATATAAAAAACAAGTCCACCATCAGAAAAAACACAGCAGTCTTTATTGCAGCAAGCAAAGCTTTCAGTCAAACAACCTTCTTCAGTGCTAAACATCATACTACATTTTCTCATTCATTTAAAGGGAGCAGGATAGATACAATGTGACCACAGCCATCCAATCAGAAAGTACCCTCAATTAAATACTTATTAAAATTATAAGCTACCTATACAAACTTCAAAACTTATAAAAGTTTACAAATTATACTGTTGCATCCTAACAAGAACAGGCTTAAAACTAATCTTATTATTTATACCGGTTCACTGTCTGCATAGAGCCTAATTATCCACTCATATTCTTTATTTTCTAGACAATTATTTAAGTCCCCACCCCTCACGTCTTTATATCGTTTTCTATTACTCTAAAGGTAAAAGTATGGTCTATTCTCTTATCCAATATGTGTTTACATAGTGCATTCTTATCATTTTTCCTTCTAATGTCAGATTTGTGTTCTATTATGTGATCTTTTAACCTCCTTGTTGTTTTCCCTACATAAAATGATATACATTTCTTGCAGGTGGCTAAATAGACCACATTAACACTATTGCAAGTTGCTACACAAGAAAAGTTAAATGTCCGACCAGAAGTAGGATGTGCAAACTCCTCACTATTCAATTTTTCTATGTCAACACAACAGCTACATGCCATACAAGCATAAGCCCCATACTTCTGCCCTATTTTATTTTTAACTAAACTTTTAAAATCCTTATAACAAAGTTTTCTCTTTAAACTTTTTAAATTCTTATATGAGAAAAATGGTTTAAAATCTATTATATTATGTAGTTCAGGTAAAGCTAAAAGAATTACCCAATTTTTCTCTATTATTTTCTGTAATTCTTTTGTTTTTAAATTATATGTAGTAACATATCTAATCTTATTATATTTTGAATCTCTTACTACTGTTTGCTTTCCTTGACTAAAAATTGGTCTTGCATCCTCACTTCTGGCTACCCTTACTCTTTCTGCCATTTCCATAACATTTTTATGGTTATACCCACTATTGACAAACTCTTCTATCATATTATTCATTTGATATTCAAACATAGTCTCATCAGTATTCATCTTACTAACTCTATACAGCTGGGCCTTTATTACGCCTCTAAAGACGTAGGGGGTGGTGCATACTTTGCTGATGCAAATATCTGTTAGCCTGTAATTCTTTCCTATGCACACTCGTATAAATAGTATTTTCCTTTTCTTCAATAACACATCTAAAAATACTATACTATCAGGACAATTCATTTTAAAATTAAGGAATTTTGTACTATTATTTAAATAGGCCACATGTTCTAACAGTTCTTCCATACTCCCATTTCATATTCAAAAACAATCATCTACAAATATTGAATAAAATTCAATCTTCTTATTTTAAACATTTACATCAGTATTCATATACTTTTTCTCCCACTGATGAAGCACGAGGTTAGCATAGGTATTGGCCACGGGAGTACCCATGGCTACACCTGTTTGCTGTAGAAACAATTCTTCCTCAAAATAAAAAACATTTTTTGTTAACACTATCTGTAACATTGAACAAATTTTTTTCACATCCATTACCACCATACGTGTCTCTGTACTCAAAAATTCACATATGGCTGAAATACCATATTCATTCGGTATGACAGTAAACAATGAAGTTATGTCTAGTGTTACAAACATATAATGCAAGTCTCTCACTTTTCTACTAACATACCATACTTTTAGTTTTAATAAAAAGTCAGTAGTATCCTTAATTATTCCAGGACATAGTTGTAAATATTGTGAAAGACTCCTTTGCAAACATTCTGACAAAGGTTCTGTGATCCAGCCTCCACCTGAGACTATAGGTCTCATCGGGGGCTTATCAATGGACTTATGCACCTTTGGTATCCCATAAATTTCGGGGTATATGTGGACATGGTACAGATAAAAAATTAAACAGTTCTAAATCAATCTCACCACTTAGTTGCATGTCATAAATTATCATAATTATATCAGAGATTATTTCCTAACTTCATTAGGCGTCACTTTTTTAAAAGTATTTACATCATTCAAGAAGGAATACATTGAATCCACATACTCTTCTCATTTCATTAGAACCATCGCTCCCCCCCCCCTTATCAGCCTGCTTTATGATTATGTTCACATTTTTTTCAAGTTCCTTCATGGCCTCATATTCATCATATGTTAGATTATACCTTTTCTGTTTTAATTTCAAGTCATATAAACACCTAATTTCTCTTTCACAAATATCATGGAAGGCAGAAACCACAGGGTTACTGACAGGTACAAAAACACTTTTTTTTTTACATCCCACATTCCTAGTTTCATTACTGCTTTTAAATAACAACTTCAGATTAAGGTTTCTAATGAAAGCTTTCAAATCAGTCAATGCACTAACCAAGTCGTCGCTAGTGCTAGGTATAAATTTAAGTCCTTTTTTCAGTAATGAAATATAAGGTTGAGTTTGTACAAAGTCTGTTAAATTTAGAAAACCTTCATGTATTTCTGTTGTCATCAAGCTGATTTCTTTACGTTTCAAACTGGGCTGTCCCCCTTCCTTTTCTGTCCGTTTGGGGATTGTTTCTGCAACATACAACCTTTCAACAAACTTTTATCCAGTACGTAAACTTTTTCAGGCAAGTTCAGATGAAACTGCATTTGCAATCCGGATTGAACTAAACACAAAGTACTTTGTTCATTTGTAGGCTTGTTGCTCAACGATGAAGCACTTGTGCATTCCTCGGTATCTATAACTGCCATTTGAGTTAAAAGTGCTTGTGTAGAGGCAGTAGGAGTGGAAATAGCCTCTTCATCATCTTGTATGTGAACCAACTGGACCGCTACTTTCTGGCTTGTGGGCGTGGCTACACTTCCTCTTTGGAAGCTATCAAGCTGATCTAATCGGCCCTTTCATTCTAAAACAACTTTATTTTGTCTTACCTTTCTCGGCCATGAGAAGATATGGCCTTGTTTAAAGTCATTTATGTCACAAAGGAGTTTATGCTTCTTTCCGGCTTCCAAACAGACATCAAATGACTTTAGCCTATCTAACATTTTTTGATATACCTCTGCCATATCCGAAAAACTAGGCAATTGTACTAGCTCATCTTCAAGCTGCATTATTTCATTTTTTAAGGTATTCTCAATATCTATGAAATAGTCATTCATTAAAGTCATGTAGTTAAAACTAAGTTTGAGATTGAGCTGTTGCCAACATTTTAGTAATTCAGGATAAACGTTGGCATAAGAGGGCATTTTAAGAACACAAAGTCCTCGAGGTACTACCCCCAATTCTAAATAGGCTGAAAAACTGAGCCTTTGCCACTGAAAAGGCATATATGGACCTGTCTTCCTCCCCAGAAGCTGCAGTTGCTTTTCAAAGTTCATATCGACTTTACGTTTCTCGTTAATTATTGGCATATTTGATGAAGTAAGATGTAACAGAGGATTCACCTTCATTACTAGAAGGCTTCTAATGGAGCTTGATAGTTCAATTCTGTTCTCCATTTAAATGGCTGTGTATGCTCTTAAAACACACTGACGTCAATGTAGCAGCCAAAATCCGTTGAACTTACTTACACACTGATACAAGATAAAGTGAAGTGAAGCAATTCCTGATATAAAAAACAAGTCCACCATCAGAAAAAACACAGCAGTCTTTATTGCAGCAAGCAAAGCTTTCAGTCAAACAACCTTCTTCAGTGCTAAACATCATACTACATTTTCTCATTCATTTAAAGGGAGCAGGATAGATACAATGTGACCACAGCCATCCAATCAGAAAGTACCCTCAATTAAATACTTATTAAAATTATAAGCTACCTATACAAACTTCAAAACTTATAAAAGTTTACAAATTATACTGTTGCATCCTAACAAGAACAGGCTTAAAACTAATCTTATTATTTATACCGGTTCACTGTCTGCATAGAGCCTAATTATCCACTCATATTCTTTATTTTGTAGAGAATTATTTAAGTGCCGACCCCTCACGTCTTTATATACGTTTTCTATTACTCTAAAGGTAAAAGTATGGTCTATTCCCTTATCCAATATGTGTTTACATAGTGCATTCTTATCATTTTTCCTTCTAATGTCAGATTTGTGTTCTATTATGTGATCTTTTAACCTCCTTGTTGTTTTCCCTACATAAAATGATATACATTTCTTGCAGGTGGCTAAATAGACCACATTAACACTATTGCAAGTTGCTACACAAGAAAAGTTAAATGTCCGACCAGAAGTAGGATGTGCAAACTCCTCACTATTCAATTTTTCTATGTCAACACAACAGCTACATGCCATACAAGCATAAGCCCCATACTTCTGCCCTATTTTATTTTTAACTAAACTTTTAAAATCCTTATAACAAAGTTTTCTCTTTAAACTTTTTAAATTCTTATATGAGAAAAATGGTTTAAAATCTATTATATTATGTAGTTCAGGTAAAGCTAAAAGAATTACCCAATTTTTCTCTATTATTTTCTGTAATTCTTTTGTTTTTAAATTATATGTAGTAACATATCTAATCTTATTATATTTTGAATCTCTTACTACTGTTTGCTTTCCTTGACTAAAAATTGGTCTTGCATCCTCACTTCTAGCTACCCTTACTCTTTCTGCCATTTCCATAACATTTTTATGGTTATACCCACTATTGACAAACTCTTCTATCATATTATTCATTTGATATTCAAACATAGTCTCATCAGTATTCATCTTACTAACTCTATACAGCTGGGCCTTTATTACGCCTCTAAAGACGTAGGGGGTGGTGCATACTTTGCTGATGCAAATATCTGTTAGCCTGTAATTCTTTCCTATGCACACTCGTATAAATAGTATTTTCCTTTTTCTTCAATAACACATCTAAAAATACTATACTATCAGGACAATTCATTTTAAAATTAAGGAATTTTGTAGTATTATTTAAATAGGCCACATGTTCTAACAGTTCTTCCATACTCCTATTTCATATTCAAAAACAATCATCTACAAATATTGAATAAAATTCAATCTTCTTATTTTAAACATTTACATCAGTATTCATATACTTTTTCTCCCACTGATGAAGCACGAGGTTAGCATAGGTATTGGCCACGGGAGTACCCATGGCTACACCTGTTTGCTGTAGAAACAATTCTTCCTCAAAATAAAAAACATTTTTTGTCAACACTATCTGTAACATTGAACAAATTTTTTTCACATCCATTACCACCATACGTGTCTCTGTACTCAAAAATTCACATATGGCTGAAATACCATATTCATTCGGTATGACAGTAAACAATTAAGTTATGTCTAGTGTTACAAACATATAATGCAAGTCTCTCACTTTTCTACTAACATACCATACTTTTAGTTTTAATAAAAAGTCAGTAGTATCCTTAATTATTCCAGGACATAGTTGTAAATACTGTGAAAGACTCCTTTGCAAACATTCTGACAAAGGTTCTGTGATCCAGCCTCCACCTGAGACTATAGGTCTCATCGGGGGCTTATCAATGGACTTATGCACCTTTGGTATCCCGTAAATTTCGGGGTATACGTGGACATGGTACAGATAAAAAATTAAACAGTTCTAAATCAATCTCACCACTTAGTTGCATGTCATAAATTATCATAATTATATCAGAGATTATTTCCTAACTTCATTAGGCGTCACTTTTTTAAAAGTATTTACATCATTCAAGAAGGAATACATTGAATCCACATACTCTTCTCATTTCATTAGAACCATCGCTCTCCCCCCCTTATCAGCCTGCTTTATGATTATGTTCACATTTTTTTCAAGTTCCTTCATGGCCTCATATTCATCATATGTTAGATTATACCTTTTCTGTTTTAATTTCAAGTCATATAAACACCTAATTTCTCTTTCACAAATATCATGGAAGGCAGAAACCACAGGGTTACTGACAGGTACAAAAACACTTTAATTTTTACATCCCACATTCCTAGTTTCATTACTGCTTTTAAATAACAACTTCAGATTAAGGTTTCTAATGAAAGCTTTCAAATCAGTCAATGCACTAACCAAGTCGTCGCTAGTGCTAGGTATAAATTTAAGTCCTTTTTTCAGTAATGAAATATAAGGTTGAGTTTGTACAAAGTCTGTTAAATTTAGAAAACCTTCATGTATTTCTGTTGTCATCAAGCTGATTTCTTTACGTTTCAAACTGGGCTGTCCCCCTTCCTTTTCTGTCCGTTTGGGGATTGTTTCTGCAACATACAACCTTTCAACAAACTTTTATCCAGTACGTAAACTTTTTCAGGCAAGTTCAGATGAAACTGCATTTGCAATCCGGATTGAACTAAACACAAAGTACTTTGTTCATTTGTAGGCTTGTTGCTCAACGATGAAGCACTTGTGCATTCCTCGGTATCTATAACTGCCATTTGAGTTAAAAGTGCTTGTGTAGAGGCAGTAGGAGTGGAAATAGCCTCTTCATCATCTTGTATGTGAACCAACTGGACCGCTACTTTCTGGCTTGTGGGCGTGGCTACACTTCCTCTTTGGAAGCTATCAAGCTGATCTAATCGGCCCTTTCATTCTAAAACAACTTTATTTTGTCTTACCTTTCTCGGCCATGAGAAGATATGGCCTTGTTTAAAGTCATTTATGTCACAAAGGAGTTTATGCTTCTTCCCGGCTTCCAAACAGACATCAAATGACTTTAGCCTATCTAACATTTTTTGATATACCTCTGCCATATCCGAAAAACTAGGCAATTGTACTAGCTCATCTTCAAGCTGCATTATTTCATTTTTTAAGGTATTCTCAATATCTATGAAATAGTCATTCATTAAAGTCATGTAGTTAAAACTAAGTTTGAGATTGAGCTGTTGCCAACATTTTAGTAATTCAGGATAAACGTTGGCATAAGAGGGCATTTTAAGAACACAAAGTCCTCGAGGTACTACCCCCAATTCTAAATAGGCTGAAAAACTGAGCCTTTGCCACTGAAAAGGCTTATATGGACCTGTCTTCCTCCCCAGAAGTTGCAGTTGCTTTTCAAAGTTCATATCGACTTTAGGTTTCTCGTTAATTATTGGCATATTTGATGAAGTAAGATGTAACAGAAGATTCACCTTCATTACTAGAAGGCTTCTAATGGAGCTTGATAGTTCAATTCTGTTCTCCATTTAAATGGCTGTGTATGCTCTTAAAACACACTGACGTCAATGTAGCAGCCAAAATCTGTTGAACTTTCTTACACACTGATACAAGATAAAGTGAAGTGAAGCAATTCCTGATATAAAAAACAAGTCCACCATCAGAAAAAACACAGCAGTCTTTATTGCAGCAAGCAAAGCTTTCAGTCAAACAACCTTCTTCAGTGCTAAACATCATACTACATTTTCTCATTTATTTAAAGGGAGCAGGATAGATACAATGTGACCACAGCCATCCAATCAGAAAGTACCCTCAATTAAATACTTATTAAAATTATAAGCTACCTATACAAACTTCAAAACTTATAAAAGTTTACAAATTATACTGTTGCATCCTAACAAGAACAGGCTTAATACTAATCTTATTATTTATACCCAGTTCACTGTCTGCATAGAGCCTAATTATCCACTCATATTCTTTATTTTCTAGACAATTCTTTAAGTCCCCACCCCTCACGTCTTTATATACATTTTCTATTACTCTAAAGGTAAAAGTATGGTCTATTCCCTTATCCAATATGTGTTTACATAGTGCATTCTTATCGTTTTTCCTTCTAATGTCAAATTTGTGTTCTATTATGTGATCTTTTATCCTCCTTGTCATTTTCCCTACATAAAATGATTGACATTTCTTGCACATGGCTAAATAGACCACATTAACACTATTGCAAGTTGCTACACAAGAAAAGTTAAATGTCCAACCAGAAGTAGGATGTACAAACTACTCACTATTCAATTTTTCTATGTCAACACAACAGCTACATGCCATACAAGCATAAGTCCCATACTTCTGCCCTATTTTATTTTTAACTAAACTTTTAAAATCCTTATAACAAAGTTTTTCTCTTTAAACTTTTTAAATTCTTATATGAGAAAAATGGTTTAAACTTTATTATATTATGTAGTTCAGTTAAAGCTAAATTAATTACCCCGTTTTTCTCTTTTATTTTCTGTAATTCTTTTGTTCTTAAATTATATGTAGTAACATATCTAATCTTATTATATTTTGAATCTCTTACTACTGCTTGCTTTCCTTGACTAAAAATTGGTCTTACATCCTCACTTCTAGCTACCCTTACTCTTTCTGCCATTTCCATAACGTCTTTATGGTTATACCCACTATTGACAAACTCTTCTATCATATTATTCATTTGATATTCAAACATAGTCTCATCAGTATTCATCTTACTAACTCTATACAGCTGGGCCTTTATTACACCTCTAAAGACGTAGGGGGTGGTGCATACTTTGCTGATGCAAATATCTGTTACCCTGTAATTCTTTCCTATGCACACTTGTATAAATAGTATTTTCTTTTTTCTTCGATAACACATCTAAAAATACTATACTATCAGGACAATTCATTTTAAAATTAAGGAATTTTGTACTATTATTTAAATAGGCCACATATTCTAACAGTTCTTCCATATTCCCATTCCATATAAAAAAAAACATCTACAAATCTTGAATAAAATTCAATCTTATTTACATGATGCTCTATAGGGGGAAGAGTTATACAGACCAACTGTTTTGGGCATCTACTGTATTGCACAGTATCCTCAAAATAGGAGAAAA
Organism: Protopterus annectens; assembly: GCF_019279795.1. Classification (NCBI taxonomy): domain Eukaryota; kingdom Metazoa; phylum Chordata; order Ceratodontiformes; family Protopteridae; genus Protopterus; species Protopterus annectens. The sequence goes on along the minus strand of NC_056738.1, from coordinate 115,020,462 downwards.
CAGAGCACAGACTGCATGCCGTGGCAGGGATAGCCACAAGATGGTGTAAAAATATGGCTGTACGTGATTAAGTCATGTTGTCAAATTGGCATGGGTATTTGCTGGTGATAAGTGGGTTGAGGACCTGGCTTACTCTGACATACACCAGGGACCCAGTGGTGGGAGAGTTGTATGTGTCCCCAGTGTGTGCCAATAAGCTACTGCCCAGCCAGTGTCTAGTTGCCCAGGTATAGGTCTCTTGAGCAAGCTGCGCATAAAACCATTTGCTACACTTAATGTAGGTTCACTGACAAGGACACTGCTTGAAAGTAGATGACATGATGATATAGAGGAGGCTGGACATCATATGTTTCTAAGAGACAAGATGAAAGGGCAGATTTAGCGTGGGATCCAGAGTCTACTACTCAGGAGAAGGGCAAGACAGGGGAATTGTGGTGAGAGAGAGGCTTCAGAAGGCAGTGAGGGATATTATTTATGTTATTTATTATTTATTTACATTTGTTTACCAGGAAATTCCAACTGGACAAAGGTCCTTTTTCAGCAGAGGCCTGGGGAGAAAAGGTCTACAAATAAAAATAAGTAAAGCATACAAGAGTAATTGAGTTTACAGTAATGAACATGACATACAATAAAACAGAGCAAATAGGCCCATTGTAACAGAGTAACTGAGTTTAGAATAAAGAACAAAACATACAATAAATCCAGAGCAATAGGTACTTGCCAACAAATTGAAGAATCAAAATAAAGAAACATAAGTAATTAAGCTGAAAAAAGCAAGTAGTACTTAAGGTCTAATATGCACAGTAGCAGATAATAAAAATCAAAACTATATTATTTGGGATATGAGTTTTATTAGTCGGGATTGGAGCAAGGACAGAGACAGTGCATTTTTAGGTGAGACTTGAGTGCAGTTTTGAACTGACTGCTGGATATCATCTTAATTAGTGACAAACTCATTCATGGCAATCAGACTCCGGTGAAATGATAGGGCAGTATTCTCTCAGCCTATGCCCTGCATGACATGAAAAGAGTGTCTTCAGACAGTAGTTGTAGGACTTACTAGATAAAGTAGGACAGCATGAATTGGTGCTGATAATAAGTGACTTGAATTAAAGTATTAGGACAGACAGAACAAGATATGAGGACAGGATATGAGGACTGCCTGGGTCTACATGGATTTGGCAAAAATAAGGAAATGCCATTCCAGACTTCTGTCTGGCAAAGGGCTTGATAGCTGCATAGAAGCCAACACATGGTTGAGGAAAAGAGACAATCATGAGATCACACATGCAACTCAGGTAGACATCCTCCTAGTAAGAAAAGGCCACTGGGGTAAAATCAATGATTGCAAAGTCATCCCCAGTGAAACAGTCGGCCCACTGGTTGCCACAACTGGCTGCTAGCAGTGGTCAGAGAAGACCCTAAGATCAACAGAGACCAGGCAGAAGACCTGGAAGTTGACTGGAGAGAAAGTACAACAGTTCAAGGAAATCGGGGCTCTAGCACCCCAGGAAGAAGAGGAACTAGGTGGAGTTGAAGAAGAATGGCAGCACCTCAAAACAGCATGTCTGAGGACCACAGAACAGATATTTGGCTGAGCCAGGTATGGAAATAATGTACATAAGGAAAGCTGGTGGTGGAATGCAGAGATCCAGGAAGTCAGTATAGGAAAGGAGTGCAGGAAAACGTGAGACATAGAAAAGACCGGCCAGGCTAGGAAGGAATACTGGTTGGCTAACAAAGAAGCCAAGAAAGGAGTTGCAATAGCAAAGAAAAGGGCATCAAAGGCACTCTACCAGCTTCTGGAAAGTGACTCAGTAGGTGCACAAAGAAACTAAATCAGATTGCAAGGCAAAGACAGAAAGATAAAGAAGATAGTCAGACACCCTTCATAAAGGATGCCGGCAACAACCTGCTCACTAGTCCACAGGGCATCAAAGACAGATGGAAGGAGTATTTCCAGCAGCTTATGAATAAAGAAAACTCCACAGAAGCTGTACTGCCCCAGACACAACCTATGATGATAGAAGAAGAGGAGCACACCCTAGAAGAATTAAGAACATTACTAAGGAAAATGAAGTCAGAGAAAGCAGCCGGCTCAGATGAGGTCATAGCAGATATGACAAAGATGCTGGGTGAGACAGGGGAGAAATGGCTCCCTGAGATACTCACAGTAGTGTGGAGGGAAAGGCATATCCCAGATAACTAGAGAATAAGCATATTTGTGTCAGTTTAGAAGAACAAAGGGGACATCCCCAACTCTGGCCAGTACAAAGACATCAAACTTGCTATCTCATTGCATGAAAGTTCTGGACAGGGTGATTGATAAATGGATACGCAGAGTAGTAGAAAGTAAGATGGGAGATGAGCAGTTCAGATTCAGATCAGGATGCAGCACAACTGACCCAATGTTTGCAGTGAGACAGAAAGTTGAGAAGAAGCTAAAGATAAGAAAAGCGTCCAACTGGACTTGGAGACTTGGAGAAAGCTTATGACAAGGTCTCAGGAAAACTGATTTAGGCAATACTGTGGTGGTTCGAAGTCCCAGAAACACTGATAGAATTAGTGCAGGCTATTTACAAGGACCCAGTGACTCACTGTTGGGTCTCACAGTGGGGTTCCCAGTGGGAGTGGGTGTGCACCAGGGTTAAGCTCTGAGATCACTGCTGTTCATACTGGTGATGGACTACATTAGCAAACAGGTCAGAGGGGTCAGATCAACAAACTGGCTGTATGCAGACAATGTGGCATTACAGGTAGACTCTGTGCAAGAATTTCAGCAAAGGATAGGGGGATGGAATGCAAAACTGAAGGCACATAGGATGAAACTAAGCACAGAGAAGACAGTGGTAATGGCAGTAAATTGGGGAAATCAGAACAAAATGAGAATTGAGATAGAAGGGAAGATAGTGGAACACATTAACAACTTTAAGTATCTGGGAGGTGTGATTGAGGAGAAGGGTAGTCTGAATGAAGATATCAGAGCTAGAATCAGAGGGGCTGCAGCCAGCTGGCATAGAGTTTCAGGTGTAGTGAATGACAGAAGAATGCCAAAGAATCTGAAAAGTAAGGTGTACAAGACAGTGGTGTGACCAGTTCTACTGTATGGCACAGAAACCTGGACAGTAAAAGCAGAGTAAACGTGGAAGCTACAGGTGATGGAAATGAAGTGCCTAAGAAGGGTGGTAAGATGCACACTGTGGGACAGATGAAGAACTGAGGAAATAAGAGAAGAAGCCAACGTAGCTCCAATTGCAGAAAAGATGAAAGAGAACAGATTATGGTGGTTCGGATATGTGGAGAAAAGCAGAAGACAATCTGGTGAAGAAGATTTGGGACAGACAGGAAGAAGATAAGAGTAAACAAGGACATCCAGCAAAGAGGTGGATGGATTGTGTGAGAAAAGACCTGCGACAGTCAAGCATGAGCATTGAAGAAGGCAGGAGTGTGGCACTGAATCATCAGAGATGGTGACAGTTAACATGATACCCCAACCCCATGTAGAAAAATCGGAAAAAGGGGACTAATGATGATGATGATTTCAGTTTGTAATTTAGGGGGAAAAAAGCATAAACAAAGTATAGAATGTGCACTGGAAACTACTCAGCACAAGTCCAGGATTACAAATAGTGTTAATCTAGCATCCACTTTATATGGATTGAGGTTATGAATCAGCAGGACTGTTGAATTGTGACATCCTGACCTGTGTTTGACTTAATGTTCCCTTCTATGATTGAGCAACATATGAAACCAGATCAAGTCACCAAAGAAAATTCATCTTTTAGTCTAGTGTGTCTTATTTGGCAAATACAGTTAAAGAAAATAAATTTGCTGCTTTATTATTTTAATTCTGGCAAGAAGAACACGGACTATGTTTTGATATTAAAAGTGAAGGCACTTGAATCTAGAACAGAAGTGGCCAGTAAGAAAGGAATAATTACTACAGCATATAAAATATTGAATGATAACTTTAAGAATCAATTAGAAGAGGTTAGGAATAATTGAGAAGAGAGAGTGGATAAGCAATTCAAAAAGAAACAATGGAGAGGAAATATGTATGTCTCCCAGATATGAAACAAAATCTAGAAGATTTAGGATCTTTGCCTGGATGTGTTTATATAGATATTTTTATACCCCGAGCAGGATCCGCTGAATCTTTCCTTAGGTAGATCACAAATGTTGGCGATGTGATGGGGAAGAAAGAGGTAACTGGGAACATATTTTCTGGGAGTGTAACGAGATGGCTGACTTTAAAGATTCCTGCAGGCTGCTCTGTCGGAGATGCTGGATGAGAAAATTAGAGTGACTAGGGAAATGATTTTTTGACCTATGATACAGAGCTGGAATTCCCTAGACAAAGTAATGCCTTGCTGAGTCTAGTTATGATGGGTGCCAAAAAAGCAATAACTAGAAAATGGAAATCAAAGTCTAAACCAACTTCGACAGAAGTAACAAAGATAGTAACAGACATAAAACAACTTGAACTGGGATCTTTAGAAAAGGGTAGGAGTAAATTACTCGGGGATAATGGGAATTGTGGGAACACTATGTAGAGAGGAGGAATGATGTTTAAAAGAAGGCAGGATCTGAATTAGCTATACAATGGCTAACTAATGACTGGCTATAGTAAAAGTGATGTATAATGTTTGCAGCTAAAGTTGTGTTGGCACGGTTAGTAAGGTTTAATGTTTGCAACTGAGATTGTGCCGCTATGATTTATTTTCATTTATATAAATGTAAGATTGTCTGTGACATACATGATAATTTAATAAAGATGTTTCTTGTGATAAAAAAGTGAAGGAACTTATTTGTCCTGTACTTCACCACAAGGTGGCAGAAAAAGACAACTTTTTGGTTGCACAATATAAAGTGGTCAGATTTAGATAATCTCACAAATACCTTAGAATGTAAACTAATGAATCTAGTTGAAATAACAAATGTGGAAAATCAATCACTCTGTGTAATCTGTGTGTATGTATAACACACAGCCACACACACACGTGTGTGTGTGTGTGTGTGTGTGTGTGTGTGTGTGTGTGTGTGTGTGTGTGTGTGTGTGTGTGTGTTTGAATTATAATATGCATACTACTTTATCAAATATTTTAATTTAAATGACTTAACTACATAGGTAAATAAATGTACAGCAATTTGTAAGAACTTGTATTATGCTACTAAAAATAACTAACTTTGCTAATGAAAATAAATGAAGAATTTAGCAAGTGAATCCAGTCTCCTGGCAATTTTGCTCTCTTTGATAATTTATATCTTTTAATAAGAGTGCTTTGAGCTCTGTCTGAAGATTAGCCACAGCTCCCTGTTTTTGTCAAAATTTAATTTCAGGAAGAGTGTGTGCTATTTTCTGAGGCACTGTGCCTTTTTTGGATTTAAATGTTTACTACAGTCAATCTACAAAATTCTAATCATACTTCTCAACTGTACAGATTTTCACAGAATGTCCAGATTTTTCTCATATTTTTGGTCTATTTCTCATAAAATTGTGGTTTTCTGACAAATCTTTGGCAAAACTTTGAGGACTGAAGTCAGTAAATAATGGCAGACAACTGAATTTCAGACTTCATATCCTTCAGAAAAATTTATGCTAATGCAAAATCTGTTATTCTATCGACTTTCTTCTAAGATTGTAAGAACAATATTTAAAAAGTATCCCTATTTTTGGTCCTTTGTCTCCCCATGATTTGTGATTTTGTCCAGATTTTTTGCTCTAACAGGTTGAGAGGTGTGGATGGAATTCTTCCTCTAATGACCCTCCTGTTTCCCAGATTTATTCAGTTGTCAGTAGGCAGAGAACTTGAAGACAGAAAAGAAGTTATGTCTTACCATAACATTCCATCTGTGTTGTTGATCTTCGTTCATTCGTTACTGATGGGTTATCAGTTCCGTCCTCGGAACCGAGCTGGCCAAATATCAAGCTCGCAACAGCCAAAAACTCTTGAGCCAAGGTCCTACCCAAAATGCTCTGCTCCCTGTTACCTCAGATCGAGTTTGTAAGTTGATAGACAAAAGTAGAGGCTACCTCTGGTCATAACAGACCTACAATAAAGGAGTATAAGAGATCAACTTGGAACCTCCGGAGGGGGACGGAGGGTGGGAAGTAATGAATGAACAAAGATCAACAACACAGATGGAACGTTATGATAAGACATAACTTCTTTATCTAATGTTGTTAATCTTCGTTCATTCCTTACTGATGGGACAGAGTCCCCAGCTACCTGTATCCCTGGGTGGCCCTCATGGAAGGACATTCCTGAGCACCATGGAGTCAAAAAGAAGCTCTACCTCTGGAAGCCAAATCCAATTTGTAATGAAGAATAAAGGTATGAGGTTTGGCCCAAGTTGCAGCTGAGCAAATATCATTGAGGGAAGCCTTAGCATAGAAAGCTGCTGAAGTTGCCATAGACCTTGTAGAATGTGCTTTCACTCTATGAGGCAAGGTGACGTTGTTTTTGTTGTAGATAAAGGTAATACAATTCCTCAACCATGAAGCCAACATAACTTTTGAGACAGGATGACCTTGTCTTGGTCCAGAAAAAGCCAGAAATAGTTGGTCTGATTTATAGGTAGATTTTGTTCTGTCCAGATAAAATCGTATTTGCCTATAAACATCCAAGGAGTGCAAGTAATACTCTCCCTTGTTAGAGTGGACAGGAAAGAATACTGGAAGGTCAATAGATTGGTTGATAAACTGCTCTGACACCACTTTTGGTAAAAAGGAAAAATTAGTTCTCTGTGATATCCTATCCTTATGGAAGATAAGATAGGGAGGTTTGATGCATAAGGCTTGAAGTTCTGACAAGAGTCGGGCCGATGTGATGGCAAGTTTTTCAAGAGAGATATTTTACATCACATGAAGACGCAGGTTCAAAGGGGGGAGCTGTTAGAGCTTGCAGAACCAAGGCCAAATCCCAAGCTTGTACCGGTTCTCTAAAGGGAGGTTTTAAGTGGAGAACCCATTTCAAGAAAGTTTTACAGAGTCTATGTGACATAAGCGAAGAATCCTGAAAACTAATGTGGAAATTTGAAATGGCAGTTAAATGCACACAAATAGTAGAGGCAGACACCTCAGAGTGGAAAACATTTGATAAGTAATCCAAAACCACCGAAACTGGGGCTGACAAGGGGTCTAACTGTGTATTTGCTACCCATAATAAAACTCTTTTCCATTTATTGAGATAGATTAGTCTGGTGGATGATTTAAGAGATGCAATAAGAATATTGCGCACAGGGGATGAGAGGTTTTCCTGCCTGGCAATCACTGGAAGTGGAGAAACCAAGCTGTACGTTTCAGGGTTGTTAGGGTGGGGTAAGTCAGACCATGCGGATGAGAGATCAATGTTGGGGATGGAGTGAGGATCCACAGTTGATCTAGTAGGTGAGGCCAGAGGAAGGGGAACCAGACTTGTCGAGGCCAATATGGAGCAATGAGGTTTACTTTGCTTTTCAACTGATGTGCTTTCTTCAGAAATTGGGAGATGAGGGGAAGAGGAGGATAAGCATAAAGTAGACCCGAGGGCCAAGCATGGACTAGAGCATCTCTTGGTGACTGTCCCCGAGGAGGAATCAGGGCAAAATAGTTGCTGCACTTGTAGTTGGTTGGGGAGGTGAATAGGTTGCGGCAAGGCTGGCCCCAGCGGTTGAAGATACTTGCTACTATCAAAGGGTTGAGGGACCACTCATGAGGTTGTAGAATGCACCTGCTTTATTTGTCCCCTATCACACTGGAGTTCCCGGGAATGTGCGATGCAATTAGAAAGTGGTTGGAAGCTATCGCCCAGTGCCATATTCTCAAGGCCTCTCCACATAATGGGTAAGATCTGGTGTCCCATTGCTTGTTGATGTACCAGACCACTGACATGTCTGACTGGATCGCAATAGTCCCTGACAGAAGGATGGAATGAAATGCTTGCAACTCTAGTAGCACCGCCCTCAATTCCAGGACATTGATATGCAAAAGGGCCTCTGTCTCCAACCAGGTACCTTGGACTGAGTTTCCCTGACATAGCCCCCACACCCCATCTGGGTGGTGTCCATGGTCACCATGGCTTCCGGTTGATGGAGGCTGAAGGGGAAAGGCCATTGTTGGGGATTTTGAGATGTCCACCAGAGTATATCTTGCTTGCATCTCTGAGTTACGCGTATCTGAAAAGACAAAGGATGTTTTAGAGGGTACCACTGAGTGAAAAGTAACCACTGAAGGAGCCTCATGTGGAATCTGGCTAGAGGAACAATGGTGATCGAGGCTGCCATTGACCCCAAGAGCTGGAGTATAGATCGAGCGGGAGATTTGTGGTGACAGAGCAGCGGTTGAACCTGTCGCCTTATTCTTTGAAGCCTGTGGCCTGGAAGAGATGCTGTGCAATTTCTCATGTCCAACAGTACCCCTATGAATTCCAAAGACTGAGCTGGGGTCGTGTTGGACTTCTCCCAGTTTATAGTGATTCCCAGGTGTTGTGCTGAGAGGAGAGTGTAGTGCAGGGCTTCTTCTAGTAGATGCTTGGTGGGGGCGGTGAGGAGCCAGTCGTCTATATATGGAAATGCCTGGAATCCTTGAAGTCACAAGTGAGCGATAAGCACTGCGATGCATTTGGTGAACACTCTGGGGGCTGTAGAGAGACTAAAGGGCAGAGCTCAAAATTGGTAGTGACTGGCTTCTATACAGAAGCGGAGGTATCTTCATGAGGATTTATCCCTTTTTATGTGGTAATAATCGTCTTTTTCCAGGAGAGGAAGGATAGACTGAACCGTGACCATCCGGAATTTCTCTGTTTTTACAAATTTGTTCAGTGTGCTGTGATCCAGAATTGGTCTCCATTTCCCTGTCTTTTTTGGCACTAAAAAGAACCTTAAGTAAAAAACAGATCCCATCTGGTCTGGGGAGACAATCTGGATGACTTTTTTGTAGCAGATTTTGGATTTTGTGTGCTGCTGCTTCCCTTTGACTGGGTGGAACATCGGGTAATACTCTGGATGAGGTTGGACAAAGATGGAAGGGGATGTGATAGCCTCTGGATATTATCCATTGTACCCAAAAGTCAGTCGTTATATTTCGCCAGACAGCGGGGTAAAAGGAAAAATGACCCCTGACTGCTTCCAGAGGTGAGCAGTCGGCCAACGCTTCAGGAGCGCTGATAGGGTTGGCCAGAGAAAGAATCTCTGGAACCCGGGTTTGACAGACCTCCTCTGCCCCGAAAGGGGCATCTTCCATTGGAGTTTCCCCCTCTGCCTCGAGGGGAGAACTCGGCACATGCATCACAGAAAGAACCCTGTGATTTCCTGTGCCACATCTTCCCGATCCTCTGATTTCTGGAGTAGAATCATTGAGGAGTGGAGTGTCTGACACCAATGGCAGATAGGGTCTTGCCATCTTGTTCGCAGCTTGCCAGCCAATCTTTCACTTCAGGGCCAAACAAAGAAGCGGCTTTGATGGGGGCATTCATGAAGGAAGCCTTAATGGAGTCTGCAAAGTCACAAAGGCGCATCCAGGCATGTTGTCTGGTGACTATACCTGCACATGCCACTCTAGCCGCTCCTTCCATAGCGTGAGAAATAAGATGCATGGAGGAGTTGGAAATGGACTCTAGGGTGGCTATCTGAGAAGCCACATTGTCACGGACCTCATCAGAAACAGCTTCCACCAAGGTTTCAGAGAGTTGGTTGATAAGATCCCTCTGAAGCCTGGTAAAGTGTGCCAAATAGTTCAAAGGCTTTACGGTGAAGGTTGCTGAAGCAAACACATGCTTCCCTAGTCTGTCTATCACCAGGGACCCCTTGTTGGGCAGATGGACAGTCTGGCTCTCTTCTGCCAAATCCTTTTTAGTTGCAGCCACCACCACAATGCATCTACTGAAACACCTCGTGACCAATGGGGATGCTCAGCTGGGGGCGATAAGATTTTATCAGGCCTCTGTGGTATTGCTTCCAGGGTGTCAGGAGCCTTCCATTCATGCTGGATGATGAGCTGGACGAGCTCATCAGCTGGCGGGGTAACCCAGTACGTAGGAGGCCGGGCACGAAAAGCCTGCAGGAATACGGATTCCTCAGAGGAAGGATTAGAGGACTTCCAGTCACCCCTCTGTCTAAGGATCTTGAGGATGTCACCAAAGGAACCTCATCAGAGGGTGACAATGGGGACACTTCCCTATCATCAAAGTCTGTATCTTCAGTCAACGACTCCTCAGTGAAGTCCATGTGCTTCCTCTTGCATGACGCTTTGTGGGGTAGTTCCTCAGTGGGAGGATCTGAGGAAGACTGTAAAGAGGGGGTCTCCTGAGGAGGAGAGGCCTGAGGCCCTTGTGCCCGGTGTCCGGTGGTTGTGGCTTGTGAGAGTTGCGGCACAGAGGGGGGAGAGGACTCTGACATGTGGGATTTGCCAGCAGAGGCAAGTGCCCACTCCATGGCCTGGAAGACCAGCCTGCCCAAGGAGGGATGGGAGCCCAGAACTGAGCATGACAACCTCAGAATTGAGGTCACACGCTGCCCCAATGAGCCGACCCCCAGACCAGGAGTTTTCAACTGTGAAGCATGACAGAGGGAGGATTCCAGGAGAGTGCCATAGAAAAAGTCTTCGTGGAATCAAGAATGCCCTCCCCCGTGCCTGAGAACAGCCCAATGCCCAGTGTACTGAGGACCACAAGGACAATTCCGGTTCCAAAGTGAGATCCACTATTGGAGTTGGAGGAAGGGAAGCTGCTGTCAGAGTAATGGGCTTCGATATTTGGGTGGAAGTCAAGGAGGAGTGTACATTGGAGTTTGAGGAGATATACATTCACCTGAAGTAGGGAATGTGGATTTTGATGGTTGAGAGAGACCTCTGGCCACAAGCAATTGGTCAACAAGCCACAACATATCTTGCTCAGAGAGGCTCCTGGTCAACCTTATAGCGAAACCTGAGGGTGATTCTGGCCTTTCTAGAAAAGGACTATATTGGCTACCAACAAATGGATCCAAGTAAGGAGAGTACTTGGTCTTTGCTAATTCGAGAGGGACAGAGCCCAGAACCGAGGATGTCTGCTCCAAAGAGAATGGTGTGGAAGTAGTCTGTGCTAACAACGTCAGCGCCATAGAAGTTGAAGATGTCTGCACCATAAAAGCAAGTGTTTGCACGGATGGGTACAGTGCTGTCCAGGAAAGTGTCTGCACCAGTAACAATGACGGTGCCAAAAAGGACTGCACTGAAGAACATTTCAGTGCCGAAAGTGTCTGCACAGTGGAGGACAGTAACATCATAGTCGGGGCCGAAGGGGATTGTACCAACGGTGCCGAAGGGGACTGTACCTGCATGGACGGTGCCGGTAAGGGCTGCGATGGAGCTGTCAGAGCCATAATCATCTGCACTGGGAACTCCGGTGCCGGTGTCGATAAGGAGGACATGGCTGGAACAAGAATCAACTGGGGCGGTGCCAAGCCTGGAGCCAACAGGGTCAAAGGTGACAGCGCTAAAGTAGTAGTCATTTTCACCTTCTTATAAGTCGACTCTCTACGATCTCCAGAGGGAGATGAAGGGAGTGACCTCAACGAGGAAGAGGAAGAATGCCTCTTACAGGGTTTAGCAGGAGGGGGTGAGCCCTCTGACCCAGAAATAGCCACACAGAAAGGAAATTTGAGAAGACCTTTCAAGATTAATTTGTTCTTTCTCTCGTTAAGAGTCCTGGTTGAAAAATTTCTACAAATCCCACATGGGGGATCCACAGTAAGGTGGGAGACATTCAAACAATAGACATAAGTCATGGCTATTGAAAAGTGGTAACTTATGGCTGCAATCCTTACACTGCTTAAAACCAGCACTACCTTTCTTATCCAACATAATGATGTGGAAAAGAAGAACAGTACCAAAAAGAAGAGGAAAGGCTACCGAAAAGGGTAAGAAGAGATAAGGAAAAAGGATTACCAATGATGGTAATAAAGAATTACCTCAAAGGTAAGAAAAGGGTAATAAAGAGTCTTAAGGGTATGATAGGGTAGGAGAATAATACCAGAAACTGTATGAAAAACCTTAAAGTAGAAACGATATATAAAACTTTCAAAAAAATAGACACTTAGCTGAAGAGAGTGGCTTGACACAGCTGTACAGCAATGTGGCAAACAAGATCTGAGGTAACAGGGAGCAGAGCATTCTGGGTAGGACCTTGACTCAAGAGTTTTTGGCTGACGCGAGCTTGATATGTGGCCAGCTCAGTTACAAGGACAGAACCGATAACCCATCAGTAAGGAATGAACGAAAATTAACAACATTAGATTCTGCTGTTTAGGAAGCATGTAGTGCTACATGGTCAGGTAATACATGAACAGTGGAGAAAGCAGGATTATGTGTGCTGAGAAGGAGAAAGTAGGTGGCAAGGAAATGATATACCACATGTCGATGAAAAGTTTTTTCATGGACTTAAAACAACATAAGCCCTTATCAGTGATAAATGCACTGTTGTATTGCTATGCAGTGCTGTGCAGCAGAAATAAAACAACAGCAACCATATGGAAAAAAAGTGTGCAGATGAATGAAATGCAGTAGCATTAAAGTGAAGCTATGCAGATTTATTTTGTAGGTTATTAAACATAACTATCACAACATGAACCTGTTTATCAGCTTATAGAAATGCATGCATATGTGTGTGTTTATATGTACATATGCATGTTCATGAGTGCCTATATGTTTCATTTCATGCAAAGTGAACTAGATGGAAAACTAAATAAGAGATCATAAAGGACTTTATATAAACATACATGTACATATACACATACATATTCATTTCATTAAAAACTCATAAAAATTATTTAACAGGAAACTCATTTCATAGCAAACAGCTTTTCCCCTAAACCCCCTTACTTTGAACTCACACACACACACACACACACACACACACACACACACACACACACACACACACACACACACACACACACACATACACACAGACATATATTGGTTTACTATCAAAATGTGGAAAATCAAAGCATTTTCCCATAAAATGATCAACTTGTGTATCCAAATTTGGTAATACCGAATTACCAAAATGTCAGAAATGGTACCCATGGACTCAACATTCGAACACCAGAAGTTCCAGTGTCAAAAGTGCATGTTACTGGCAAAGTTTTGTTGGAGAGCAATCCCCCCTGCACCCCCCACATGCCTTTTCTGCAATTACATTACAGTGAGGAAAAAGGAACCTTTCCTGATCCACAGTGTATCACGTTCTCAATTCAAAACTTCAACTTCATATTAGCAAATGTGTACTCACTTTCACTAATATGAAGTTGTATATTTTCAGTTCAACATTATGGGTGTTGATAGAAAACACGTTCAACCAACCCATTTTTATCTAACTACATTTCCACATTTTGATTGTAAAACATATATATGTTTTATATATATATATATATCTATATATATATATATATATATATATATATATATATATATATATATATTTACTCCATGGTCACACAATTGTGGAGGAAACAAAAAAAACCCAGCACATACAGTGAATCAACGCTGGAGATCAAACACAGACATCTACATATCTAGGGTATAGCATGATGCTGACCACCACAATCCATGCCTGCTCTGCTAGATTCATTTCCCTAATAACTCCTGTGATAACAAATGATACCACTGCATACTTTCTATACACTTCTACACTTTTCTATGAAATGAGTTTAAAATTAAATGGGTTTGGTTATTTGAGTTTCAATAAATGAAAATTTGACAATTCGATGAAAACACAGGGAAGTGTGTGTGTGTGTGTGTGTGTGTGTGTGTGTGTGTGTGTGTGTGTGTGTGTGTGTGTGTATATATATATATATATATATATATATATATGTGTATATATGGATGCCTATTACAAGAACGAACGTTCACTACTTCGAACTTGTAATAGGAAGCCTCACTTCTGCGAAAGTTCACTTTAACAAAAGTGAACTTTTGCATAAGTGCACTTCACTGAAAACAACACAGCACAGTGAAGGACATAAAAAATAAGCTATGTCCTCCACTATGGTGTGATAGTCACGGACCTTAGGGTTAGGGCACGGGTTAGGGTAAGGGGATAGTTAGTAAAGCTATCCCCTTACCCTAACCCATGCCGTAACCCTAAGGTTCATGACTAACACCCATTGTGGAGGACATAGTTATGTCCTTCACTATGCTGCAGTCGTCACGGACCTTAGGGTTAGGTCATGGGTCATGGTACTATGACCCATGCCCTAACTCTAAGGTCCATGAGTACTGCACGGAAGTTCAGTACAACACCTGTCTGTTGTACTGAACTTCGCGTAAGTGCACTTTCGATTAAGTGCACTTTCGCTGCAGTGAGCATTCCATGCACTATTTCGAATTAGTGAAAATTCGATCTAGTGTATGGAACCTATATATATATATATATATATATATATATATATATATATATGGGTCCTAGTCTGTACATCGAAAGTATGTTAAATCGAAACGTACTACAGCGAACTCACTTTCACAAAAAAAAAAAAAAAGACAACACGCAGTTTGCGTGTAGATTTAGTTGTACATCAACATGTATTGTTGATTGTACAACTAAGCAAACTGTTGCTTAGATCGCAGTACAGCGGGGATAAGGGAATATTCTCTTTTCCCTACTGTAGTGCGATCTCGGAGTGAGAATGTTAAAGTAGGGGGTATGTGGGTGGTGCCCCCCTCCCGCATAAATGTGAATGGTGTTTTATTTTTGTAGGTTTTTTGCCGTTTTGGGTTTTTTTTAATTTTTATTTTTCGCAAAAGTGCATTTTTGCTAAAATGCACTTTCGTGAAAGTGAGTTCACTGTAGTATGTTTCGATTTAATGTACTTTCGATGTACAGACTAGGACCCATGTATATATATATATATATATATATATATATATATATATAGATATATATTCCACTTTCACTCCTCCAAGTGGATGCAGTGCAAAGCTATATAGTTATATTTACCTGTTTTGAGCAAACTTTAAATCATCAAGTCCTGAATGTGCAAGCAAAGAAACACCCATTTCAACTTTTCTCTCTCTCTGGAATAATGAAAATAACGTCCTTGAAATCCATTTACAGAAAGCTGCATTTTGAAGTTGCAGCATGCATAGTTCAGAGAAGATGCAATAAAATAATCATATAAAACATGGGGGTCTGATCATAACCAAAGATGTTTTATCTACCAGAAATTGTTGTCAAGAAATTCATCTCAATAACCAGAGTGAAACAAAGCTGGAATAGTAAACCTTGACAACCTTTTCAAGAATGTTTAGCTGCTGTTCTCTCCTTGACTATTGCTGATCTTAGTCTGTCTGCATTTGATTTTGGATGGAAGTTATTCATTTAAGGTTTGTTTACTTCAAATTTTTATATTTTCCGATATTGCATTTTATTTCTTTTTAGATTAAGAGGTCTTGGCTAGGGTCAGTTAGAAAATATTTTTTTTTTGCAGACAGTGAATAACATCCAGCTAATTAGTGGAAGGAGCTGAGAAACAGCATTTCTCATTTAACTACAAATATTTAGTGCCATCTTTATTTAACTGTAGTGCTTGTTTGACTTGTTGTTCTCTGCCTATAGCTGATGTCTGTCTGCATTTGATTTTTCCAACCTATCTACCCTTCTGTTGTACTTTTAAATTTGGTGGCTTTTGATTTGCCCGCCCCTACTATAAATCTGATTTTGGTCACTCCTCTCAGTCCCATCTCATCAGCTCATTCTACTAAGCACTGAGCGATCAGCTGAGAAGGTCATCCCCTCCCCCATAATCTCTTAAACTTAAATTATCTTCTGCTTCCTCCCTTCCCACTTACTAAAAAAATGTACTTTATTCAACTGCTTTTACTGTATTTGTGGTTCTTCCTACTTTATTTAGCTTTTTGCTGCACATTCTTAAATTCTTCTATTGCAGTTACTCTGCTGCATTTATTTATTTATTTATTTTATCTTATTTATTTTACATTTGTTTCCGGAAAGTCCAACTGGACACAAGTCCTTTTACAGTGGAGGTCTGGGGAGAAATGCTCCACCTATAACACGGATTAATAAAGTACAATTTCACAGGAACAGAAGCATAACACTATACATTTTACATCAAATCAAATTAGCATGACTTCTTCTTCTTTCAGCTTTTCCCAGTTAGGGGTCGCCACAGCGGATCACTGTCCGCTCATGATTGGCAGTGGAGTTTTACGGTGTCGAGTTGCCAGCACCCAACCTTCCACAGAAGGCACAAACATGCAAGCACTCATGCCTATGGCCAATTTAGTGTGCCCAGTCCACCTGCAGCATGCCTTTGGGAGGAAACCGGAGCACCCGGAGGAAACCCACGCGACCACAGGGAGGACATGCAGACTCCGCACAGAAGGCATCCAGCTGAGGATCGAACCGGAGAACCTCTTGCTGTGAGGTGGCAATGCTAACCGCTGCACCACAGTGGCCGCCCAAATCAAATTAGCATGACAATACTTTAAAATGTACAACTATGACTAAGATGAAATAAGAAAGACAATACAGGTACATAGATGAAACACCTTAAGCTGTACAATTAAATAACATCCAGTATGAAATAGTATTGTAATAATATAAAGTATACACCAAGTGTCTTTACTTAGAAGGAGTAACTGTTGACAAGACTGCTTGTTAGTAGCCTGATTACATTGCAACTGTTACTCTAAACCTCTTAGTTTTGATTTAAACACTTGGGATCCAAACAAGTTATTTTTACATGAAGGTTTGTGGTCTACACTCCTATGGGACGAGATAGTAGCCTCCACCCTTCTGAGCTGGGAAATGTTGGTGAAGGCTTACTGTGCCTGTTATTCTTAAGTGTCTTTGTTTTAGTTTAAGCACTTTTGCTCCAAACCAGTTGTTCTACAATAAGAAAGTTAGTAGTCTACACTCTTGTGGCATTACTGTCTAAACAGATTTTTTTAAATTACTAGAGCATCTAGTTTGCGCACAGCTGAATGTTGCTCATCAAGTTCCTTGTCTTATTGATCAATTCAATATTTAAATTTCCCTCACTCCTCCCTAGTAGATCAGTAGCCTTGGATAGGCACTTCCTGACTCTCTCTGTGGCCAGTCTGGTTGAGATGGGTATTCCAAGGCATTGTTGGAATTGCCTCATGTACACTGGCAACCCTCTTATTCTTAATAAAATAAAGTATGTGAGAGGTGTAAATACATTTTAAAGCTGGAGGCAAAACTCCCTCATATAACTAAAACTAATACTATACAGGTTGTTAGTGACACTTGCACAATGCATACTGCACAGTAAAGACCTTACATGTAAAATTACTTATGCTATAGCACTTACAGGTAACTTCCTAAAACACTAAGATTTCTTACACAGTACAATCAAAGAAAGGGTCCTCACCCATCATGTAAACACTCCATTAAAGCACCACCCACAGCTACACATAGTAAACTTGTATCCTGTATCCAGTGGCTCTGATGTTAAGCCCTTAAGGCAAACAGCAGACAGCCAAATTTCCTGGTCATTGGAGATTCTATAGTAAGACACACTGATGTCTTCCTCATCAAACTGAGTGAGGGGAGAGCCACAGTTAGCTGCCTTTCTGGGGCTAGGATCCTTCAAGTTACACAGGCACGCAGGTTACTGAACCACAGGTAGCAGTATGACTGTCATAGTCCGTGTGGGTGTTAATGGCCTGAAACATGCCTCCTTTGACTATATGAAGTGATTATGTCTCTCAGGCAAGTATGAGCTTAGTATTGAGCAGCATATCATCTTCTCAAAGGATGATGCCATGTTACTAGCAGAGAATGATTGATTTTAACAATTGGCTTATCTTCTCGTGTCAGTTCAAGGGGGTACAATATCTGACAGCCTGAGAGGTCATGGTTGACAGACCATGCTGCTTTGCCAAGGATGGTCTGCACTTATCCCTCTAGGCTTTTGGATTTTGACAAAGACCTTTTCCACCCTCATAGGGCCTTTTTAGGCAATGCCAAACTGATAAAACTACCAACTTAAGTGAACCTATGAAGGACTATCTTAAGGTGGTACTGCTCAATTCTAGCAGTCTTAACAAGAAACTCCACTCCCTGCAAGCCTTTCTTTCACTGGAGAGTGTAGACATCTGTGTAGTAATGGAACATGGTTTAAAGTTGTGGACAGTACCCCAGCAAGGGTTCCTATTATGTTATCGAAAGATAATGTAATCAAATGGCCAAAACATCGAAACGGCCGCATTTCGAAGTTCGCATTGTGGGATCACAGTACAGTGAATATTGGGATGTTTGCCCTTTCCTCACTGTAGTGCGATCTCGGAATTGGAATATATATTTAGCGGGGTGTGTGGGGAGGTGCAGCCCCCCACAATAACAGTTTTGAAATGCGGCCGTTTTGATGTTTCAGCCATTCAATTACGTTATCTTTCGATAACGTAATATGAACCCCCCCCCCCCCAGCAATGCAAGGCTATAATTCCTTCCATACCTTTAGACCAGCTACTGCACAGCAGGGAACTAAAGGTGGAGGAGTCTCAGTCTATATTAAAACCAACCAAGCACCCAAAATTGTTAAAGTGTATGACCCACTGGAATTCATACATGAGCAACCCACCATAAACAGGGTCTCATACCATATCCTTGCAACCTATAGGTCCCACCCCATGCTACAGGAAACCCAAACTACCTATCTCAATGCACTAGAGTCCCTCATTGTTCATCCCAATAGGATATTCATGGGAGATCTCAATTACCCCTCTATAGATTGGGTATCCTAGATCACTTTTAATGCACAAGCCCAGAAATCCCTAAACTTTGTTAATACCAACATCCTGGAACATTTGGTCCATTCTCCTACCAGGGGTATAAACATCCTTGACCTTGTACTCACAAACATGGGAGGCCAATGCTCCTCACCCAATATAATGTCTTCTCTTGTCAGATTGACCATAAGACAGTATTACTTGAAATAAAAATTAAATCTGCGGATCCAGCAAAATCAAAAACCTTTAGGAACTATTCCAAGGCTAATCTCTCTTTACTAAGCAACACCTGGCTAAATTCCAAGCACTCCCAAGCCCAGTAAACATCATAGCATATGTTGAGCTATTTACAAAATCTCTGCATAGGCATATTAATAGCTGTATAGACCAAGTTGTGCCCAATCGTATTAAGAATAAGGCAAAAGACAAGTGACCCTGGTAGAATCACATTATACAACAAAAGAAAAAAGTCTTGGCCAAGCTTAGGAGGAACAAAGCCATACATTCTAAAATCCTCCTTCCCAATCTAAACAGGCAACTTCTTCTTTTGGCTTTTCCCGGTTAGGGGTTGTCACAGCGGATCACCTGTCCGCTCATGATTGGCAGTGGAGTTTTACGGTGTCAAGTTGCCAGCCTGGCGCCCAACCTTCCACACGCACACACACACACACACACACACACACACACACACACACACACACACACACACACACACACACCTAGGGCCAATTTAGAGTGTCCAAACAGGCAACTAAGAGGGTTAATTAATACTGCAAAGGCTAAATTTGAAGAAAAATATCTGGTCAGACAAATGGCAACCACAAAGCTATCTACAGCTATGTCTATAACCTCAGGGGAACTACACAGCAATGCACAGAATTTATTGTAAATGACATCACACACACTGAACTGGAGGCCATTGCCAACCTTTTGCCTGACATGTTCAGCTCAAATTTCTCCCCCACTCCCCTTGATAGTCCAAAGGAAGTACTGTATACCACAATTCCCCCAACCATTACTAAGAAACAAGACACCAATGCACTTTCCAAGGCAAAAACACTGCATCAATAGGCCCTGCTAAAATCTTGGGATGTTTTTGCTGTAAAATGTTTAATAAAATTAATAAGTAGCATTAAACATAACCTCTCTAGTCCACTTGAACCCCTTTTCAACTGGAGCTTTCAGTCAGGTTTTATGCCCAAGGAATGGAAGATGGCTTCAGTCATTTCCCTGAACAATGGAGGTCCAACTACTGATTTGGGTAACTACAGGCCCGTATGTCTTACCAACCTCATATATAAGGCCATGGAAACAATCATCATGGACATGATAAATGAGGACATTGGTAACCTGCAAATCCTGGACCCATTACAGATTGGTTGTGTTAAAGGAAGGTCATGCCTTTTAAATTTCTGGATGAAAGTAATACTGTGCATACAGCTTACCTCGGTGTGGCCAAGGCTTTTGATACACTGCCCCACTCATGCATTACAGACAAGCTCATTAATTTAGGTATGAACCCTTTTATCACCCACTGGATAGCCAACTGGCTCACTGATAGGACACAGGAGGTAAAACTTGATGAGGCCACCTCCACTAAGAGACCAGTCACTAGCAACGTACCCCCAGGGCTCAGTACTGAACCCACTCATTTTTGGCATCTATTTCTCTGAAATGGAAGCAAATGCTGAAGGTTTTGGCTGACTAAATTTGCAGATGATTGCAAGCCGGGAGTTATCACCGACTCCTCTGCAGACACTAGCATTCATCAGGAAGGCCTATCTCTGACTAAAAATTGGTCCCAAAGCCATGGTCTTAAACTCAACGCTAGGAAATAATTGTATCCTTTGGGAAGTCAACCATCCCTGGAAACAACTATGTTGGTAATATGCTTTTAAGAATTGGCCCAATGGTTAGGGATCTGGGTATGCACATAGACAGTAGCCTTACCTTTGACTGCCATGTGACCACAGTGGTCAGGAAATCCTTTTATGTTGTCTGACTTATAAGTAAGCACCTGGCATCTTGGTTCAAAGAAGTCATATCCCACTGTACTCTGCTCTTATCAGACCAGTCATAGAGCACAATGTTCCCTCTGGCATATACCTGACTAAGCATATGCATCAACTAGAGCCACCTCAGAGGTTCCTTATAAAAAGAATACAAGGCACTACAAACTTTCCTTATGCAGAGCACCTTAAATCCCTTTCCCTCTACTCAGTCTCCTATAGATTGCTGAGGGGTGATCTATGCCTGGCTTACAAGGCATCCGCAAACCCCATACTTATGAATCTCCCACATATTCATAAGTCAAATATACAAGGTCCAGGGACTCAGATTTTGTCTGTGACTTAAACAGAGTATGCTGGAGAAACAAATATGTGTCCCAGAGACTGCACTCCTATGGAATGGCCTTCTCATCTATGTAAAGCTGATTTTGTCTATTACCCAGTTTAAGCACACGCTAGACCAGTGGATGGGGAATAGGAAATTTACACTAGGTCTGGCACCCACATCCCTTATGGAGACAGGTAGCTTATAAATGCCTAGCCCTTTGGATACAAGACATCATTGTTCCTTTGGGAAAACTTGGCTAGGCTTAGAAGGGCCCCCAGGTCTTTAGCCTAGTAACGATCTATGAATCTATGAATCTAGAAGTGCAATGATCTGAACCTTGAGAGGTGAATCTTGACATCTAGTTTTGAAAACATATAATTACTTGCTTAAGACTGGACCGACTAGATAATACTTCTTTAAATAAACGGAGTTTACCTCCTCCAATAACTGTCACATACAGGGAAGGGAAAGGTATATAACAGTCAAGTATTTTACATCTTTAAGGGAGTCTTTGTAGTGCCTGGTGCTTTAGCTACTCCTATGTATCACAAGACAGAGAAAGGAGGAAAATATAGAAACAACAAAGTGCTTTCCAGCTTTGAAATCTGTGCCAAACTTACCACACTGCCTTACAGACAATGTCCAAAAGAGAAGTGTATCTGATACTGTAACGGTTTTAAAACCTATTGTATATATGTTGTACTGTCTCACACAAACACGAAGTGAGGTAGTAAAAAGTGTAATCAAGCTTTTAAAGTTGTTTGAACTTCCTGACAAAATTCTGTGGTGGTCTTTGTTTATGCTTTAGTGCAAGACTAAATCATAACAGTGCTGATAGATGCTTAAACTTTCTTAAGTACCTTTCACACATTAGAAAGATGTTTAACAGAGGTGTGTTCTTCCCTAATCAAAGCATAATTGTATTATAGTGCTTTTAGGGTTTCTATAACCAATGCTATGATATCAAGAAACTATAACATACATATAAATATATATCTACAGTGGATATAAAAAGTGTACACACCCCTGTTAAAATGCCAGGTTTTTGTGATACAAAAATGAGACCACAATAAATCATTTCAAAACTTTTCTCACCTTTAATGTGACCTATAACCTGTATAATTCAATTGAAAAACAAACAAATCTGTTAGTGGAAAAATATAAAAAATAAAAAACGTAGAATAAGCTGGTTGCATATGTGGGCAAACCTTTAAACTAATACTTTGTTGAAGCACCTTTTTATTTAATTACAGCATTCAGTCTTCTTGGGTAGGAGTCTATCAGCATGGCACATCTTGACTTGGCAGTATATGCCCAATCTTCCTTACAAAAGCACTCCAAATCTGTCAGATTGCGAGGGCATCTCTTGTGCACAGCTCTCTTCAGGTCACCTCACAGATTTTCTATTGGATTTAGGTCTGGGCACTGGCTGGGCCATTCCAAAACTTTAATTTTCTTCTGGTGAAGCCATTCTTTTGTTGATCTGGCTGTATGCTTGGGGCCATTGTCGTGTGGAAAGGTGAAATTCCTCTTCATCTTCAGCTTTCTAGCAGACGCCTGAAAGTTTTGGGCCAAAAGTGACTGGTATTTGGAACTGTTCATAATATCCTCCACCTTGACTAAAGCCCCAGTTCCAGCTGAAGAAAAGCAACCATAAAGCATGATACTGCTACCACCATGCTTCACCATGGGGATGGTGTTCTTTTGGTGATGCAAAGTGTTGTTTTTGCGCCAAACCTACCTTTTGGAATTGTGGACAAAACGTTCAACCTTGGTCTCATCAGACCATAACACATTTTCCCACATGCTTTTGGGAGACTTGAAGTATTGTTTTGCAAATTTTAGCCAGGCCTGGATATTTTTCTGTGTAAGAAAAGGCTTTCATCTTGCAACCCTACCCCACAGTCCAGACATATGGAGAATATGGGAGATTGTTGTCACGTGTAGTACACAACCAGTACTTCCCAATTCCTGCAGCTCCTTCAATGTTGCTGTAGGTCTCTTGGCAGCCCCCCCTGACCAGTTTTCTTCTTGTCTTTTCATCAATTTTGGAGGGACATCCAGTTCTTTGTAATGTCACTGTTGTCCCATATTTTCTCCACTTTTTGATGACTGTCTTCACTGTGTTCCATGGTATATCCAATGCTGTGGAATTTTTTTTCCTACTCTTCTCCTGACTGATACTTTGCAAGCTCTCTGCGAACCATAGCTTTTGCTGTAGCAGGCAACTAAGTAAATGTCAGGAAAATCCTACTATGACAGCTGAACTTTATTTGGGATTAATCAGAGTCTCTTTAATTGATGGCAGGTGTGTACCCAAGAAGACTAAATGCTGTAATTAAATCAAAAGGTGCTTCAACAAAGTATTAGTTTAAGGGTATGCACACTTATACAACCAGCTTATTGTATGTTTTTTTTTTTTTATATTTTTTCCCCTAATAGATTTGTTTGTTTCTCAATTTAATTGTAAAAGTTATAGGTCACATTAAATGTGGGAAAAGTTTTGAAATGATTTATTGTAGCCTCATTTTTATATCACAAAAACCTGGCATTTTAACAGGGGTGTGTACACTTTTTATATCCACTGTATATATATCTATATATGTGTGTGTGTGTGTGTGTGTGTGTGTGTGTGTGTGTGTGTGTGTGTGTGTGTGCGTGTGTGCATGTGTGTGTGTGCGTGTGTGTGTGTGTGTGTGTGTGTGTGTGTGTGTGTGTGTGTGTGTGTGTGTGTGTGTGTGTGTGTGTTTCTCTCTTTCTCTCTCTCTCTCTCTCTCTATATATATATATATATATATATATATATATATATATATATCAAAAGCACAGTGTTTTAATCCTTCCACCTCCATTTCCTACTGTGTGACTGTGAGCAAGTCACTCAGACAGTACTCCTGGGTCACTCCTGAAAAGGGAAATTTCTTCAGTGGGTTTACATGGTTGACAGATTAAAAACTTTGCATTTAAAATTTGTCCCTTTGAAGGTTTTGTTCAGCCCCCCCCCCCATTATTTTTGGCTTTGTCCAGAATTCTTGAGGGGGTGAGAATTATTTTAGTTTGTTCCTTGTTAAAATGTGTGGCTTTCTGGCAAACTGTTGGGGATTGCAGTCACTACATAATGACAGGCATGTGAGTTTCAGACTTTGTGCCCTTCAGAAAAGTTTACTAATGCATCTTTCTACCTATGCAAGAGAAAAATGGAAAAATGTTCCTGGTTCTTGCATCTTTGTCTCAGACTCTTAAAACAGCTGTAACTGGTGGTCACATTTGTGTGTGTATGCATGTGTGAAGCCATGTTCTTTGGTAAAATACTTGGTTTTCTTGTTTTCTTGATTATTGACTATGTTTATATTACTTGGCTGTAAATAATCTGAACAGCATGAAGTGTACTTGTTTAATGTTAAAATATAGACTATGAATGCATTTTGAATTTAACTTGTTTTTTTTTTTTGCAGGTGCACATGTGTGAAATACATTGTGTTGGGCTACAGCAGCTTGTTTAGTACTTAATGCAGATGGGTAAGACCATGAGCCATGCAGTATTTAATTCTCTCAGCATTTGTTTGTCTAGTGTGAGTCTGTCCAATCACTTCACCAGACAGTGCTCCTGGGATATCTCAGTAGGCTGCCTGAATCTGTTAGCAATGGCATTACACATTTGTGTTTTCAATTCCTTCTCTACTCGTAGAGCCACTAATTAGTGCTTCGCTATATGCTGTTTTGTTTTGAATCCCAGTATGTCTGTTGTAGTTAATGGATCACCATTACTCATGCTATCTGTTATCAATGTCAGGGTATTTTGTTTTATTTTCCAAATTACTGTCAATGTTTCTGCTGTAAACTTTTTAATAAAAGTTTTAAATTAAATCCAAATCTTTGTGATCATTATAAAAGTAAAGAAGAAAACACTATATACACTGACAGGTCTGAACAGTGTTTTATGCTAATTGGGGAGAAACAGTCAAGTAATGGGATACTTGTATGACTTTGTGTATGTGGGGGGGCTGCTTCATTATCCTACTTATAGACCCATTTGACCATGATCTGCCTCTACTTTCAAATACAACTAACATTTTCTTCACTCCATTTACACTATTTATGCATATTGGCTATTAGTTCTACCATTAACATTTCTGCATTTTTAGATGTTGTTATAAATAGCCTACAATCACAAATACTGTAATTTGTTATCTTTACATGTTTGTTTCCCAAATTTGCAATATATGTAAACTGTACTCATGTAAATCAGTAAACTATATTTTCTTTTAAGACTGTGTACCTTTCTTTGTATTCACTTTATATACACTTTATACTCACAATCCTGTAAGCTGTATTTACACTCAAGATTGTTTCACTTTATAGTGGTTATGCTTTAGGCCTGGGTTACAACTGAAAAAGGCCCTAGGACCAGCGCACCAGCTGGGATAGCATTAAAGCTAATCAAACTAATAAATAAACAATGAACATTTTGTCTACACCTACAGTAGATAAGTGGTCATTGTTTTACTATTTAGTCATTAGCATTTTTATAGTCACAAGCATATGGTAATGCAAATACTGTATTCTGATATTAGGTTCATAGGTTCATAGGTTCATACTAGGCTATCTGCCCTGAGGCAATTATAAGCCTAGCCCGATTCTGTATGGCTTACGCCACCCCTTGATTTGAGTATACTGTGCCCTTTTTAAGGTTTAGTTTACTGTGCCTCTGTCTAATAGTGACACGGGAGTAATCCCTGGGACAAACGTATGATCCCCCATCCACCTATCGAGATTCTTCTTGAAGAGATTCAGTGAGGTGCTCTGCCTCACATGAACTGGAATTCTATTCCAGAGCGAAGGGAGCCTCTGGGTTATGAACCTGTCCCTCCAGCAAGTTCTATTTTTTTTTGTGCTGAGGTTCAAGTCCCTCGAGCGTGTGGCTCTAAGGGATTTAGATTTACTGAGGTGGAGCATGTCCATTAATTCTGGATTTGACATAGCTTTGTATGTCAGGCATAGATCGCCTCGAAGTAGGCAGTATGCAACTGAGTAGAGCTGGAGTTTTTTTAACCGAGCAGCATATGGCATCTGTTTGAGACCCTTGATCCTCTTGGTGAGATACTTTTGGGGTCTTTCTAATTGCTGCAGGTGTTGGGTAAGGTACATCCCAAAAGGGGCATTGTATTCTATGATGGGCCTGATGAGGGATGAATAAAGGGACACGATTACCTCTCTTGATCTAGATGTGAAACCCTTCGTGATGAGGTGGGCTATGTTGAAGGTCTTTCTAACCACTTTGGCAATGTGGTTTTCAAAGGAGAGATTGCTATCAACTTGGGTTGACAGTTCATATTCACAGTCATGTTGATAATGTTATTCAGGGTATTACGCTATACATTGGCATGGTGGAGTAGATGCATGTATCTATTTATTTATTTATTGATTTGTTGACCGGGTAAGTCTGACTCGGTGGAAAACCCCTTTTCAACAGAAGCATGAGACAAAAGTTCAACAAGATGCGGAGAAAAAGAAACAGATACATACATAGTTTGCTGAACATTTGAGGATACAATAACGAGAAAAATATGAGGGAGTGTGATAAAGTTCTAAGCCTGACCAACTTTCTACATTCTGAGCATTATTTTGCCTATGTAGCTGAGAAGAGGGTTATTTTGTCTTGTAAATTGCCAATATGCAAAATCATAATGCTATGTTTTGACATTGTTTCTGATCACTGATTGTATCATGTCAATGAAAAGTGTGGAATTTTCAAGTGTGAAACTCTGAGCTGTCATGAAGTTCTTATTCGTGTAGAAGAAAACTCCAAAAGAAATTAATGAATGTATGATGCAAACACTGAGTGACAATTGCCCTTCTTACTCAACTGTGAAGAAGTGGTCCGCAAACTTTCAGCATGGAGATTTCAAGACCGAAGATGCAGCAAGGTCCTGAAGGCCTCAAATGGTTTCATCTCCTGAAGTTATTGATCATGTCCATGACCTGATTTTGGCAGATCAGCGAAAATTGTCTAAAGCAATTGCTGGCACACTACAGATATCCAAGGAACATGTTGGGTTTATAATCCATGAGTAGCTGGGGTATGCAGAAGTGGGTGCCCAAATATTTGAATGCCGATAAGAAAAGAGATTGAGTGGATACTTCCAAGTTGATTTTGTGGCACTTTTGTCAACTGGTGCCAACTTATTGGAATGACTACTTACTGTTTGTGAAACATGGTTACACCACTATGATCCTGAAACAAAGTCCATGCAATGGGACACGCAGGTTCACCAAGGCCAAAGAAGTTCAAGACCCAAATGTCAGCAGGAAAGGTCATGGCCACAGTGTTTTCGGATCAGGAAGGTGTTATAATGAATGTCTATCTTTCAAGCAGCCAAACAGTTAATGCAGAATACTACTGTAACTTGCTGTACCAATTAAAGGAGACATTAAAAGAAAAAAGGATAGGGAAGCTGCAGAAAGGAGTTCTCTTTTTGCATGACAATGTACCTGTTCACAAGGCTGGCAAAACAATGGCTGTTTTGACAAAATTGGGGCTTGAGTGCATAGACCATCCACCTTACTCACCAGATCTTGCTACACTGACTATTTCCTGTTTCCAAACCTTAAAAATAGTTTGAAAGGGCAGCAATGTTCGAGTGATTCAGAGGTGATTGCAGCAGCAGAGCAGTATTTCAGTTACCAGACTTCAGACATTTTTTGGCAGGGCTACAGAAACTTCACACATGAAGTGGCAAGTGTGTTGAACTTCAGGGTGAATATATTGAATAGCTTGTAAGTTTCATGGCTCCATGTCATTCCCTTACAAGTCGGGCTTAGAACTTTTCAGTATCCCCTTGTAGTTTGACTGAACAATAGTGAGAAAACAAAAACACTGACAAGATACATATGAATTGCTAACATACAGACATAGTATAATCATGATAGAGACAATACAATGAAATGAAAAATCATTCAAAGGTACATCAGAATTAGTGCTTAGATGAACAAGTTTAGACCCATAATATTTTATAATAGGATAGTACAGAATGCTTTGTAACATATTATTCTTTAGAATCATATTATTAGTGACATAAATTAGAGAAATTGGTACATTTTTAAAAGTAGTAACCTATGGGAAATTATGGGGGTTGTACCACCCAAGGTCAGTAAAGAAAAATATGGATATTAAAAATATTTTGAAAAAGAAAAGAGATAATCAGGATCATAATGGTCATTTAAGGATCGAACAATGTAGACACTGTAATTAATGTAAATACGTTAACAAGGATGAGATCGGTCCTGTTATCCAATG